>NW_011889353.1:1649969-1659539 GCF_000151845.1 Pteropus vampyrus
CCTTCCTTCCTTCCTTCCTTCCTTCCTTCCTTCCTTCCTTCCTTCCTTCCTGCCTTCCTTCCTTCCTTTTTCTCTGTCTGTCTGTCTCTCTGTCTCTCTCTGTCTCTCTCTCTTCTTTTTTATTAGTTTCAAGTATATACTACATCGATTAGACAGTTTGTAAAATGATACCCCTAATTGCTCCTTCTCTCCTTTGGTTTTCCACCTAGCCAATATATTAATGCTAACTGCATTCCCTATGCCATGCTCCCCATCCCCATGACTGTCTATCAACTATTAATCGTGCTTCTTTAATCCTTCACTCCATTCTCCCAGCCCCCCAACCCTTATCTCCTCTGCCCATCACCAAATTGTCCTCTATATTTGTAAGTCAGTTCTCAATTGGTTTGTTCTTTTTGTTCCTTAGATTCTGCATATAAGTGAAATCATATGGTATTTATCTTTCTCTGTTTGCCTTATTTCACTCAGCATAATAAACGGTAGGTCTATCCATGTCATTGCAAATGGTAGGATTTCCTTTTTTTAATGGCTGAATAATATTCTATTGTATATATGAACCATAACTTATATGAACCATATAATGGCTGAGTAATATTCTATTGTATATATGAACCATAATTTATATGAGCCATATATGAATCATCTGTTGATGGGCATTTAGGTTACTTCCATATCTCGGCTATTGTAAATTGTGCTGTCATGAATATTAGGGTGCATAGATCTTTACAAATTATTATTTCAGTTTTTGTTGGATAAATACCCAAAAGTGCAATTGCTGGGTCAAAAGGTATATTCATTTTTAATTTTTTGAGAAACCTCCACACTGTTTTCCATAGCGGCTATACTAATCTGCAATCCCACCAACAATGTATGATGGTTCCTTTTTCTCCTCATCCTCGCCAATACCTGTTGTTCTTTGATTTACTGATGATAGCCATTCTGACAGGTGTGAAGTAATCTCATTGTGGTTTTAATTTGCGTTTCTCTGATAATTAGTGACCTTGAGCATCTTTTCATATGTCTATTGGCCATCCGTATTTCCTCTTTGGAGAAGTATCTGTTCAGATCTTCTGCCCATTTTTTAATTGGATTGTTTGTTTTTGTTGTTGTTGAGTTGTATGAGTTCTTTATATATTTTGGATATTAATCTCTTACCAGATGTATCATAAGCAAATGTTTTCTTCCAATTAGTAAGCTGTCTTTTTGTTTTGTTGATGGTTTCCTTTGCTGTACAAAACCTTTTTAGTTTGATGTAGTCCCATTTGTTTATTTTTTCTTTTGTTTCTTTTGCCTACAGAGATATATCCAAAAAGAAATTACTGTTAGTAATATCAGAGAGTTTACTGCCTATGTTTTCTTCTAGAAATTTTATGGTTTTGAGTCTTACATTTAAGTCTTTAATCAATTTGAGTCTATTCTTGTATATGGTATAAGAAGGTGATCCAGTTTCTTTCTTTCTTTCTTTTTATTTTTTTGCATGTATCTGTCCAATTTTCCCAACACCATTTATTGAAGAGACTGTTTTTACCCTATTGTGTATTCTTGCTTCCTTTGTCATATATTAAGTGAGCAAATAGGCATGGATTTATTTTTGGGCTCTCTATTCTGTTTTATTGATCAATATATCAGTTTTTATGCCAGTACCATGCTCTTTTAGTATAGTTTGATATCAGGTAGTATAATACCTCCAACTTTATTCTTTTTTTTTCAAGATTGCTATGGCTATTCGGTGTCTTTTAAGGTTCCTTATAAATTTTAGGATTATTTGTCCTAGCTTTCTGAAAAATGCCATTGGTATTTTGATAGAGATTGTATTAAATCTATAGATTGCTTTGGGTAGTATGGCCATTATAATGATGCTGATTCTTGCTACCCATGAGTATGGTATATGCTTACATTTATCTGTATCTTCTTCAATTTCTTTTTTCAATAACGTATAATTTTCTGAGAAAAGATCTTTTACCTCCTTGGTTAATTTGATTCCCAGGTATTTTATAATTTTCTATGTAATTATAAATGGAATTGTTTTCTTAATTTCTCTTTTCGAAAGTTCATCATTGGTGTATAAAATGCCACTGACTTCTGAATATTTATTTTGTAACCTGCTACTTTACTCAATTTATTGATCAGTTCTAACAGTTTTTTGCTGGAATCTTTAGGGTTCTCTCTATATAGTATCATGTTATCAGCAAATAACAAGAGTTTTACTTCTTCCTTTCCAATTCGGATACTTTTATTTCTTTTTCTTGTGTTGCTGTGGCTAAGACTTCCAATACAACGTTGAAGAGGAGTGGTGAAAGTGGGCATCCTTGTCTTGTTCCAAATCTTAAGAAAACACTTTTAACCCTTCCCCATTAAGTATGATGTTAGCTGTAGGTTTGCATATATAGCCTTTATTATGTTTAGATATGTTCCCTTTATTCTCACTTTGCTGAGAATAGATGCTATCATAAATAGATGCTGGATTTTGTTGAATGCTTTTCCTGCATCTATTGATATAATCATATGGTTTTTATCTTTTGATTTGTTAATGTGGTTTATCATATTAATTTATTTGTGGATATTGTACCAACCTTGCATCCCAGGAATAAATGCAAATTGATCATGGTGTATGATATTTTTAATGTATTGCTGAATTTGGTTTGCTAATATTTTGTTGAGGATTTTTGCATGAATGTTCATAAGAGATATTGGCCTATAGTTGTTTTTTTGTTTTTTTGTTTTTGTAACATCTTTGTCTGATTTTGGAATCAAAGTAATGGTGGCCTCATAAAAGGAGTTAGGGAGCCTTCCCTCTTCTTGAAATTTTTAGAATAGTGTGAGAAGTTAGATGTTAATTCTTCTTTGAATGTTTGGTCAAATTCACCTATGAAGCCATCTGGTCTCATCTGGGAGGTTTTTGATTACTGATTCGATTTCATTGGTGGTAATTGGTTCAGATTTTCTGTTTTTTTTTCTTGACTCAGTCCTGAGAGATTGGATGTTTCTAGGAATGTATCCATTTCTTCCAGATTGTCCAAGTTGTTGGCATATAATTACTTGTAGTATTTTCTTATGATCCTTTGTATTTCTGTGGAGTCCATGGTTATATCTCTTCTTTCGTTTCTGATTTTATTTATTTGAGTACTCTCTCTTTTTTCCTTGATGAATCTGGTTAAGGGTCTGTCAGTTTTGTTTATCATTTCAAAGAACTGGTTCTTGGTTTCATTAATCTTTTGTATTGTTCTTCTAGACTCTATTTCATTTATTTCTGCTCTGATCATTTTTATTTCCCCCCTTCTATTCACTTTGGGCTTTGTTTGCTATTTGTTTTCTAGTTCTTTTAAGTGTAAGGTTAGATTGTTTATTTGAGCTTTTTCTTGTTTCTTGAGGTAGGCCTGTGCCGTTATGAATTTCCCTCTTGGGGCTACCTTCACTGTGTCCCATAGATTTTGAGTCGTTACGTTTTTGTCTCTAGGTATCTTCTGATTTCTTCCTTGATCTCATTAATTACCCATTCATTGTTCAGTAGCATGTTATTTAACCTCCATGTGTTTGTGTATTTTCCATTTTTTTTCTTGTAGTTGATTTCTAATTTCATACTATTGTGATCTGAGAAGACAGTTGATATAATTTCAATCTTAAATTTATTGAGACTTATTTCGTATCCTAACATGTGGTTTGTCATGGAAAATGTTTCATGTGCACTTGAGAAGAATGTGTATTTTGCTGCTTTGGGGTAAGATGCTCTGAAAATATCTATTAAATCCATCTGGTCTAGTGTGCCTTTTAGACCCATTGTTTCCTTGCTGATTCTTTGACTAGATCTGTCCATTTGTATCAATGGGATGTCAAAGTTTCCTACTATTAGTGTATGACTGTTGATCTCTCTTTTATGTCAGTCAATAATTGCTTTATGTATGTAGGTACTCCTATGTTGGGTGCATATATGTTTGCTAGGGTTATGTCCTTTTGATTTATCGACCTCTTTATCTTTACGTAATACTCTTTTTTCTCTTATTATAGCCTTTTTTAAAAGTCTGTTTTATCTAATATAAGTATCGCTATCCTGGCTTTTTTATATTTCATTTCTGTTTGCGTGAAATATCTTTTTCTATCCCTTTACTTTCAGTCTTTGAGTGTCATTTGATCTGAAGTGGGTCTCTTACAGACAGCATATGCATGGGTCTTGTTTTCTTATCCATTCGGCTATCTTGTATCTTTTGATTGGAGCATTTAATCCATTTACATTTAAAGTGATTATTGATAGGTACATAGTTACTGCTATTTTATTATTTGTATTTGTTATTTCTATTTTCTTTTTTACCCCTTCTCTTTTTACAGAAGTCCTTAATTTCTTGTAATACTGGCTTGTTGGTGATGAATTCCTTAAGCTTTTTCCTGTCTGGGAAGCTCTTTATCTCATCTTCCATTTTAAGTGAAAGCCTTCCTGAGTAGAGTATGCATGGTTATAGATTCTTGTTTTTCATAACTTTGAATATTTCTTGCCAGTCCCTCTGGACTGAAGTTTCCATTGAAAAATCAGCAGACATTCTTATGGGGGTACACTTGTAAGTATCTTTCTGCCTTTCTCTTGTTGTTTTTAAGATTCTCTCTTTGTTTTTGATCTTTGGCATTTTAATTATATGTCTTGGTGTGGATCTGTTTGAATTCCTCTTGTTTGGGACTCTCTGTGCTTCCAGAAATTGTATGTCTAATTCCTTTGTCAGGTTATAAAGTTTTCTATCATTATTTTTTCAAATAGATTTTCAATCCCTTGCTCTCTTTCTTCTCCTTCAGGTACTCCTATGATCTGATATTGTTTCGCTTCATGTTGTCCCAGAGATCTCTTAAACGATCTTCATTTTTTAAAATTCTTTTTCCTTTTGGTTGTTCTGATTGGGCGTATTTTGCTACCTTGCCTTCCAGTTCGCTGATTCGATCTTCTGCTTTGTCCAAAAATACACTAGAATCCTTCTAGTGTATTTTTCATTTCAGTTATTGTATTTATTTCTGTCTGGTTCTTTTTTATGCTTTCTATGTCCTTTTTTTTTTTTTTTTTTTTTTTGCTTACTGTCTGTTGAGATTCTCATTGTGATCATCCATTCTCCCCATAAGTTCAATGAACATCCATATAACCATTATTTTGAACTCTGTTTCTGATAGGTTGCTTGCTTCCATTTCATTTAGCTTATTTTCTGGAGTTTTCTCCTGTTGTTTCATTTGTGGCATGTTTCTTTGTTTTCTCATTTTATTAGCCTCTCTGTGTTTGTTTCTGTGTGTTAGGAATATTTGTTTCATCTCTCAACCTTAGCCAGATGGCCTAATGTGGAAGGTGTCCTGTGTGGCCCACTGGCATACTCTCCCTGATCCCCTATGCTGGGTGCTCTGCACATGATCTTTGTGTGGGTTGTGTGTTATCTTCTGTTGTTGTTCAGTCTTTATTTTTGTTAGTACATCAGTGGGTGGGATTAACTTTCACTCTATCTAATTGTGAGAATTGGCTGCACCCACAGGGTAAGAGTTACTGAGTGGGGGCTGAGCCCACTGAATAGGATTTGCCCTAGCAAGCTTATGTACTTGTTGCAAGCACCCTTTGTGTGTACCGCTAATGGGGCTAGTCAGGAGTTTCTCTGTTGTGGTCTGGTGCCAGCCTCTGGATACATTGGTTTTGTGGCCCCTTAGGAGCTGATCCCCAGTAGGCCAAGGTCAGCCTCTGCTTTTGATTGTTCAAGGCTACCCTGTGGGAACTAGAAAGCGATCCACAGATGATTGTTGCTTATGCTGGATCTATAGGTAAGTGGAAGAGATAACGCTATAGGCAGCAGTCTGGTTCTCCCCGTTCCTAACCTAGAGCAGTTTAGCAGAGGGATCAGTACTCCTCCAGGTCTGACACTGCCTGTCAGTTACCTGTAAGTCTCTGAAACTGGAAAAGCCTCTGGGTGACATGTGTGTTGTGTGGCGCAGGGACCCAAGAAGTCTCCTAGGTCTATTGAGTAAATTTCTCCTGCCACTGCAGTGTCAGTTTACACGCCAGTGCTATCTCTGTAGCTACCTGTACAAGTTTCCAATTGTAGCAAGGTCGGCTGCTGCCACCTTGGGCCTGAATGTGCCACCCCAGAGCAGATGCAGCTGCCTATCAATGTGCAGCGAGCCTTTTGTTTATTGGATGGGACAGGAGCTCAGGGAGTTGAGGGCTGTCAGGCCAATACAGACCCCTGTGATCCTCTCAAGAGATATTGCAGCTCATACAGGCAGCAGTGGAATAACCACACTGTTTTCCCAAAAATGCGCTCATTGCGCTAGCCAAGGTCTGTTGTCTGTGCAGACTGAGCAACCCCAGAACCAAGCAGGGCACGGGAAGGTGCCTGTCAATGTGTTGCAGGCACTTTGTGGCTTGGGTGAAGCGGGATATCAGGGAGACAAGGGCCGTCTGGCCAATACAACATCAGTTTTGCTGCAACTTCTGTGCCCAGGTGTTCCCACTATAGTCACAGGTCACAGTGAGACCAGTTGCCATCTGGGGCAGTCCCACAGCTCCCTGCAATCCCTGGATGCAATACAAGTTTATGTTGGCAGCAGTGATCTGCCTGAAACTATCTCAGAAGTGTGGCTCACAGTGCTAACCTCCAGCTGCGAATGCTTGGCCCTGAATTGTGCAGGGTGGGGCACCCATCCAGCAATAAAAGCCCTAGGCAATCTGCAGGTTGGGTGGGGGCAGGCTGATCTTCTCAGGCTAGTGCTTCCTAATGGCTCTGTGGGAGGGGTCTGCGCAGTCAAGCTGGTGCAGTCAGTAGATTGCCCGGTAGCGGGGCCAGACTAAGGCATAATGGTAGCTGCCCGTCCAACCCTCGTTCTGGCTCCAGGTAATGCAGACTTTCTAGGTATGAATCCCACGAGAGCCTCTGACACATTGGGGTGAGTGTCCACAGGTCAGAAAGCCTGTATGTGGGTCCTTCAAAGGACATCCAGGGATTCAGTCTCCTTCTGTCTCACCCAGGTAGCTAGAATCCCCTCTGGTTTCTACAGTCAGAGTTATTGGAATCTCCTCTTCCTTGGGTTGGGACCTTGGGCTGGAGTACCCCAAATGAGGCCAGGACCCCTCTCTCCTTCACGGCAGTCTCTGCAGCCTCACGCTCCCTCCCTTTTATCCTCCACCACCCATAGGTGCGGGTCCAGCCCATTCACAACTTTGCCCCTCCTACCAGCTTTGATTTGGCTCCTTTATATTATCATATGTAGGTATTAAAATCAGTTGGATTTCAGGTGATTCTGCAAATTGATTATTTTATAATTTGGTTGTAATTTCACTGCTCACCTGGAAGGCAGCTTCACTGCTTTTACCTAGTCTGCCATCTTCTGCCAAGAATCAAAAAGTAATTTACATTTTAAGTTGAGGTTTTACAACGTGTTTAAGAGAAACATATGACAACAACAACACAAAAGATGGGTTGGGTAGAGAAATGGAATTATGTTGTTATAAGGTTCTTACATTTGTGAAGTGTGATGTATGAATGGAAAGTGTGGAGTGTTGTGTGAGAAATGCGAAACTGTGAAACTCTAGCTCTGGAATGCTTGAGTTGGGGAGAAAACTGGGGGTAGTGTGGAGGAGGAGCATAGAGAAATCACTGTTGAATATGCAATATTACCAATATAATATTGATGATTCTTAGCAATAATTTAAGGGTATATATTATTAATTCTAGAATTATAGAACACTACATCTAACATTGTAGAATATATGTTCTTTCAAGTGATTGGGAACAATCACTGAGATAAATCATAAGCTGGGCTATAAAATAAATCTCAATAATTTTCAAAAGTTTGAAATCTTACAGAGTATGTTTTATAACAACAATGAAATTACTTAAGTAAATAACAATAAAACATTTAGAAACACAACACCTGGAAACTAAACAATACAGTTCTAAATAAATAACTCAGTGATAATTAAAAAATTCACAGAAAGGGATATTAAAAAATATTTCTAAATGAATGTTAATTAAAAACCAGTATATCAAAATTTATGGAATATCACTAATGCAGCCTTTAGAAGTAATTTTCTAGCTTTAAATACCTATATTATTAAAGAATAAAAGTTTAAATGAATGATCATAGTTTTTGCTTTGACATAAAAAATAAAAAATAAGTAATTAGAAAAAATAATAAAGAGCAGAAATAAATGAAATAGAAAATGAACTTTAGATAAAGCTAACAAAGCTAAAATTTGATTTTCTGAAAAACTCAGTACATTCCAATCTCATAAATACTCCTAAGGAGGGCATCTCCGAAAGAGGGCAAAATAGTATAAAACCTTGGGAAAATATTTTGGTATTACATTTTCACTTACAATGTGCATGTGCACTACAAATATGTCATTCTGCTCCTAGTTATAAACCAAAGAGAAACTCTTGCAAATCTATGCTAGAGAAACTCATCTAAGAAAGTTTTTTCCTAGAGGGAAAGTGGGGATAGGTAGATTATTATAGATTGAACCTAGAAAGAACTCAAAATCTCTCCCAATACAATAGCTATATGAATTATGACATATTTATACAGTAGAATATTACAAGGAATTAAATCAGTCCCAGCTATTCACAACAATTAATTTAATACAAAATATTTATTGAGTGTCCTGTAGGTGCTAGGCACTGGTCTAGGAACTTGGGATACATCAGTTAATAAAACTGACAGTATCTCTACCCTCAAGTAACTTATATTCTTGAGGTGGTGAAAGATAATAAACTATGCACACAATAAACAAGTAAATTTTGCATTAAAGTACACTAAAAAGTGATGAATTACTATGAACAAAAGAATAAGTGAAGCATGGTAAGGGGGTTCTGGAATACTAGAGCTGGAAAAATTGGGAAGGGTGATATACAGGGGGAGTGTAGGAAGATTGTTATTAGCAATGTTATACTAAATGGATTCCAAACTGATGAATCCTAGCAATAATATTAAGTGACAAATGTACATCCAGATGTTGTACCTCAATTCTGCCCTGCAGCAGTGAGAACTTCTGTGTAAACCTTGCAGTTGCCCTTTTCTCCTGATGTGAGGAATGTGGAGACGTTATTTTAAAAGGGAAGAGGCACAAGATCAGAGCAGCTCTGATCAATGAGTTACTACATAGATATAAGGAGGCTATCAACTGAAAAAGCCATTATTATTATGTGTACCCCTAAGAAGGGAAAAAATGCTGTCAGAGAATTATTTGTAGGCTGCATCCTGATTTCAGAAATATTTTAGAGTCACTGACGTATTGGATTAAATTTTCAATTAACTGAAAAAAAAAGTAAATATAAACATTTTTAACTGGCTCCAAGATATATATCTTTTACCTACATGTCATTTGCCAATTAAAGAAATAGCTGGAAGCTCTACATTTGAAATTATATCCTCAAAATATTTGTCATATGTGACCTATCTTTCTCATGAAATGATTTTCTATATAGTCATCTGAAGAATATTTTGAGATAAGTATTTTTTTTCAAGATTTCAGAGGCAATTTTGCATTCAATTATTCAAAAGGCAAACAAACATCAAAATATGTATTTAAAAAGGTGGTTCCATGGAGTTCATTTTATA
>NW_011889353.1:1659639-1679597 GCF_000151845.1 Pteropus vampyrus
ATATTACAGAAATCAATTAAAATTAGTTTTTAAGATATATTAATTTTATGAGTTTTGAAAAAAGTATTTCTTTAAGAAAAATATACTCATTTTTCAGATTATATTAAATGGTTTAAATATTAGTACTATAAGTTAGAAACAAGACTTTCAAGCAAAGACTTTGGGGATTACAGGGATTTCATAAATGAACTCACATGAAAAATCATTTCTTTAAATGTTTTAAACAATATTCACCCTAAACACCTTTCTGATATTCTAGGATCATCACACAGAAATAGCAGTATGTGTATTTGACCTATTACACAATCAATTCCAGCTACTAAGAGAGCAAGTTAAATAATTCAACTTTTAAAATTTAAGACAAAGAACTGCTGAACAAGATCAAGTAATTTGATGTTATATTTCTTATTTTAATATATTCGATGAATTTTATATATTTTTGATAGAATCACAATTTCTGCAAATGATCCAAATTGGTCTCCCAGAATTTCAATCTAACTGTATATTGTTCTAGGCCAAAGAAGTTAGCACACATAATTATCAGGTTCTAGTTTATATTTCAACTTACCACAAATAAATTAACTAAATAATGTATTAACTAAATAATACATTAACTAAATAATGTATCCGTCATTATCTGATAAAGAAATAAGCATATTCATAACATATACCTAGATGTTTTAATTTTAAATTAAGCGATTTACTTCTTGATCAATAGCAAGATAGATTTTATTTCTTATTTAGTTATTTTGTTTTTCTTAATTTCTTCTAATATACATTTGTGTCTATGGGGGAATTTCACATTATATATTTTCTAAGTATTGAAGTAGAAGCATAAATTGAAAAATAAATAATTGAGGCATGGATAACATGAGACTGTCCTACTAAAAAGTTGAGGACCATAAGATTTCACTCATGTATGGGATATAAAACTAATAAAACAAACAAACAGAAACTCATAGACACATAACAATAATTTAGTTTTTCCTAGAGGGAAAAGGGGAGGGGTAGGCAGATAAAGGTAAAGGGGTCAAATTTATGGTGATGGAAGTTTGGACTTTGGGTGGTGAACACACAATGCAATATACAGATGATGTATTATTGAATCGTACATTTGAAACCTATATAACTTTATTAACCGATGTCACCCCCAAAATATAATAAAATTAATTGGAAACATCGTGTTTTAGAATTTAATTATTTTGAAAGATGCTATAAGATTGCTTCGCAATAGTCATATTCATATAAAGTTGGCTAGTGCCCATTTTATAGATCAGTAAACTGTCTGCAGAACAACTTGCTAGGACTAGCTCTTTCATATGGACATGTTCAAGATAAGAAATTCAGCTACAGACTCATTATTCACTGTTCTAAATTTATTTCCTCACTGTGAATAGAGTTTTAAAATTTATTCCTATGTATATGGTAGAACAGTGTTTTCTACTGGATGTTTAACTAGATACCAAGGAGTAGAGTTCCAGAAATTTGAATGTATGCTTCAAACATCTGGAGCTATACATACGGGGAATATACAGCTGTGTTTATTTCAATGGTTACCCATTTGCATGCACATAATACATTTATTTAAATGCATAATCTCATATATGTAAGAATATTCAAACCAATGCATTTGCTGTACTTATTTGAATATGCAATTGAAAAAGAATTCAAATAAATGCTTCACCACTTGTATTTAATCTTACAGTATTTATTTATATAATGTACTTATTAATATATAATCATAGCTCTTTCATTTTAGTCTAAACCCAAATATTTTTTAAAAGATTAAAGAAATAATGGGGATCATGATTCATACAAATCAAAAAATTTTTGTAAGGAGGTATTCATAATTAGCAAGCTTTTAGAAGAATTTGAAAATTTAGCGGAGTATAAAATAATTTGCAATTGGAATGTTTTATTTTAACGGTTTTATAGTATGGTAGACTTTTTAATTGAATCTCAAAGCACTTGTCTGTACGTATTGTTTTTGTTTTTTTTTTCTTTCTTGCCCCCATAGCCCCACCCACACATCCAGTCCTGTCATTGTTATCAGGGAAATATTATGGGAATGTTCGCAGAACTGGAATGTACAACACGTCATTATCAAACAGTCCTGATATGATGTATTTTTAGAATTTATATATTTAAAAAATAAGTCAAATAAACAATTAAAAAAGTTAAAAAAATACTGTATCTGACAAGATAAACAATTCTGGGTATTGGTTTAATATAGATGAAAAAAATTTCACTATTTAAACCCTCCCCCTCTTCCCACTTCCAATCTAGTTAAGAGTATTACTATAATCTCATTTACTCTACCTTTATTTGTGGAAGAGAAATTGAGACTAGCAAATGATTTAGGAAGGGAGAAAATAAAATTTAACCTTGAATTCAGTTTCTGTCCTTGATATCCAGGAGATTTCAGAGTACTTTCTAGTTATTCTATTTATGCTCATCTCAGTTCTTTTGTATGCTATTTTCTCTCTTAAGGGCATTTTTTTTTTTTTTTTACTATGATGAACTGGCCTAGAGGAACGTAATACGTAATTTATACTTGAGCAAGAGAAAAATTATACTCAATTTTTTTGAAAGAATTTTAAATTCAGTATACCACAAATATAAAAATGACTGGAGGCACTTTTTCATTAGTTGAAGGATTGAATAAATTTAATCTCTGAGTCTCAATTTCATCATTTGTAGGCTATGGATAATAATAACTCTCATTAGGTGTTGTGAGGATTATATGTTGTCAAATGCTTTCCAAGTTATAACTAATATTTCTTCCCATTTTGTAGATGTGAAAACCGGGTACCTGGATACACCTCCAAACCTTGTTGGTCGTGTTTCAGGAATCACATTTCCTATGTTGATTAATCTGTGAAAAGCTTGAATTGGCAAACAACATTATTTTCTAAGACAGTTCATACTTCCATCCAGGGATGCTCCCCGGTGACCCTGGATGGGTACTGTGTGGGAAGGGTTCAATAATCAAAAGAACGTATTTTTGTATTTTAATGTTTATAAAACAAGTCGTAGCCCTTATTTTTAATTTCTACAGTCATAGTTTGAGACAGGTATTAGAGCCTGGGATTCCTATCCAAAAAAAGGAGAGGCCACAGGGCTCTCGCATTTGCGTCCAGGACCAGCGCAGAGGCGGCAGAGAGACCAACCAATCGAAGAGCATGCTGAGGTCTGGTCCCGCCCCCTTCCGCGGAGCCCCGCCTCTTTTCCCTCCCGCTCTCTGGGGTTAGAGGTGTGTGGGTGGCTCGCCCCGCCCCTGCCTCTGAGTGACAGGACTGTGGACAGAAATATTTCCTGCGGGACACGAAGTTTGTCAGCCCTTGCCTTGGCTGAGTTGAGGTGTGTGTGTGTGTGTGTGCGCGGCGTGGGCGATTTCTGGGGAGGCGGGGGAGGCCCTGCCCGGGAGGTTGGAATTCAGGACTGAAGGCGGACGCACCTCTTTAGCGTACCCTCGAAGCGTTTTGGAGACTGTCGTTCCACTCCTGAGAGCGACATTTGGGCGGACTGGGCTGAGAGGGAGGCTCAGGAAGAAGAGGAACCCAGGCCCGGGAAACCCATTAGGTACAGTTATGACTTGAGGACCCCTTCCCGCGAGCAGGGCGCTCGCGGTGGGGGTGGGGATAACCTGAGCGGGGTTCGGGCGGTGAGTGGACCGGGCCGCAGCGGTTGCTAAGGAACGCACGGTTCCAGCCCTGCCAGCGTGTCCCGTGGGGGCTGCTGGGCCCTGGCAACCTAGTCCCACCCACCTCCCGAGGCCTTCCACTCGGCTAGGGATTGGCGCCTTTATACTGTCAGTTAATTCGCGTTTTTTTCACTATTCAGTTCTCTGGGTTCTGTAGTTCTCCGCTCAGGCCTTCCTCTCCCATTTTATTCCAGTTTTCCCCTTCGCCCTAATTAGTGAATAAGTCTCCACAGACCTAAAATTTTCAGAGAAGAGCTCTAGGCAGCATGAAGTGGCTTTATTGGGGAATTGGGGGTACTGTCTTTTCCTGGTGCTCAATGACTGTCTGAACTGAAGGAAAAAGGTTTCTTCTACCTGTAATTCTTTTTCTTGGTGCTGCCCATTGGCTCTCAAGGAGCTTCTCCGGAAATTGAGGCAATTCGTTATTGGACAGTATGTGACCTCCCTTCCAGTCCCTACTGTAGAGAGGAGTGATATCAAATGTATAAGTCCTTTTTTGCTTCATTGGTTCATATTTAATAATGGTCTATGAGATGGTAACCGCAGATAACCATTTCAAATCTTTTACTTGCTCATATTAGCTGGTCCCAAATGATTTAGCAGAATAAACATTCCAGAGAGAAAACAAAGGAGCTAAAAGTCTGCTTTTCCTTTATTCTGTTAGATTTGCTGTATAAATCCCCAAGAACGAAGCTTTTACTGCTTGTTAACACTGGGGAGAACTTTGGCCTAGGAGTCAGGAAACTGGCAGGGTTAGGAGATGTTTTTCCTTGGACAATAAACCTCATAATTGTTATCTGTAAAGTGGGGGTAGTTATGTGTCTTTTGTTCCTAAAAAGTAAGGAGGAATAACTGAAAGCATTTTTAAAGTAATGCTCTATACAGATGGAAAGTTTTATTGATTACACTTTTAATCTGTACTTTTGTCTATGATCTGAATTTATAAACAGTAATTATGATCATTCATCTTTTTTCAAACTTTTCTTGTAATTTCTTTTATCTTTGGGTTATTTAGAAATAGTAAAGAAAACCGTTCATCTTTTCATTACTGAATCCTTATTAATTTTGGTTAATTAATACCTGAAATGGCTTGCATGACACTTTTTTCCCCCTTGACATCACCAGGTATTTTCAAGAATACACATATAATAAAAAGACTGGGAAAGATTACCTTATAATTCAATGATGAATGACCTTTTCAGTAACATTGATAAGCCAAGGAAAGCTATGGACTCTCTCCTTAGAAAAAGACACAATTTGAAGCATAAGTAGACCCTAAATTAAGAACATGTGTTTTTTTATAAACTTAAGGAATAAGGAAATTACTCCTTCCCCTCGCTTAACCCCAAACAGTCTGGGTAATTTATATCCAAAGCTACATGGCTAGAAAGGGTCTTTTTCCTTCCTTCCACATGCATCTAACCATAGATCACCTTAGTTCAGGGTCTTAAGCTAAGCCCCAATTTTCTTTTTCTCTTTCTTTCTTTCTTTCTTTCTTTCTTTCTTTCTTTCTTTCTTTCTTTCTTTCTTTAAAGCATTTATCATACAGGAACTACCAATGCTCGATAAATTGTTGCTGTATTTCAAAACCATATAAGCTCTATTTTATTCCAAATGCCCTTTGATCATTTTCTTAAAGCATATTTCTATATTTAAGCAAGTGAAGAGAGATATTATTAAATATTTTAGGAAAATATTAAATTGTTTTTTGAAAAAAACATTAAATACTTAAACTTTCTCTTTTATTAAAGTCCATTTTGGACAAAGAAAAGATGACTACATTTAGTATATGCCACTGGAATATCATTACTTCTTTGTTTCAGCTTAAGTGAATGATCTTTTATAACATTTTAATATCCTGTGGCTAAATAATATTGTGGTTGGCTCCATATGGCTCTTTTCCTGATTTCTATATTAAAATAGAAGGCTATATATAGAGTTCTTTGCTCAAGTTCCTTTACCCAAATTTATCATTAGAAGTCGGCATTAGTAGTGGATTTTTCATTGGATAAGGAAAACAGCGAAGAGGGAAAAATACATTGCTTTTGTAATAAACATGAGCATATTAGAGCACCTGCTATTTCTTTAACACAATTTTATTCAATCTGTTTAGTATGTTAAAAGATAAACTGAGAAATATTAAAAATTTTGAGGGTTTATTTGAGTAAAAATTGATTTGAATTGGGCAGCATCCAATCTAGCAGATAGAAAGGAACTCTGAAGAGCTGTATAAAATGAAAGACTTTTATAGGCAGAGGGGAGTGGGAATGAGGAATTTATACTGGCAAAAAAGCAGGTTGGTTATTGCAAGATTACTTTTCTTTAGTGGATGATAGGGGCCTATGAAGCAGATGACCTAACTAGTAAGTGTTGATCAGGTGATTTCTGATAGACTGGTTTAAGATTCCATTTCTGGGAGAGCTGAAATTATAATTAAGTCTTGGTTCGGTGACATGGGGCTTAGCATTTTGAGCCTGTTATCTTATTTTTAACAAATATTTAACTATCCTTTTTTTTTACTCATTTCATTTCTTGTGGAGGAACTGTAATAAGGACAAATAGATCAGAGAGAGCATTCTAATAGAATTAGAGTTTTTAGGGGATCAGTAAATAATAGCTCTTTCCTTTTCTTGAGTTTGTAAATAGACAAGTGGAATTTGCAATATTCGCTTTGTTACTAAAGAGCTGATTGTTTATAGTACTTTAGATGGGAGACCAGAAATGAGTACTAGTACCTCCCGCCCCAACTACTCCCTTTCTTAGAACCTGGACTTTAGTCCAGCTAAGAGAAAATTTTGATGTGCAGAACAGATACACTTACCCAGAGTTAGTGATTTCCATGGTCTAAGGTAGAGAGGAGGTAAAAGAAGGCAAACCATTAGAGTTACAGGTTTATAGTAGGTTATTTCTACTTGCAGTAATATGGATCAATGGATTTCTGCCATAGATCAGATAATTCTCCTGTTGGGAAGCTGTGAATAAGGAGTAGTGGGCCAGGGCTGTGAATCTAGTGATCTAGTTTTCCATCCTGAATGTTACCTCTGATCCATTTGAAATACATGGAGGTGATTTTAAATTATTACAGTGTCTTTAAAATCTGGCTTTGAGATTCTAAAGGATAGGGGTGTTAAATATATAATGTAGAGATCTACCAGCTCAATGAAGAATTTCCTTCCCCCATTTCAATTCCAAAAACATCTCTATTGAGAACCATTGTTCCAGTGGGAGTTCCTTCATGTAGAGACATGAGGATAGGCCACATTTATCCCTAGTCTTTGTTCATATGTAGTCATTTTATTTTTTTTTAATTTTTTAAAATTAATGTCAGTGTACACTATTATATTAGTTTCAGGTGTACAACATAGTGATTAGACATCTATATAATTTACAAAGTGATTACCCCATAAATCTGGTGCCCATCTGACCTCATTCATAGTTATTACAATATTACCGACTATATACATTATGCTATACTTTGCATCTTCATGACTATTTTGTGACTACCAATTGGTACTTCATAATCCCTTCCAGTTTTTCACACATCACTGCAGCCTCTCTCTGATCTGGAAGTCATCAAAATGTCCTCTGCATCTAAGAATTTGTTCTTGTTTTGTTTGTTTATTTTGTTCCCTAGATTCCACACTCAAGTTAAATCGCATGAGACTTGACCTTCTCTGTCTGACTTACTTCACTCAGCACAGTACCCTCTGCCAACCATGTTGCTGCACATGGCAAGATTTTATTCCTTCTTTGTGGCTGAGTGATACTTCATTGTATATATGTAAAAACTTCTTCTTTATCCACTCATCCATTGAAGGACAGGCAGGTTGTCTCCATACTTTGTGCATTGTAAATAATGCTGTTATGAACATATGAATGCACATATCCCTTTGAAGTAGTGTTTTGGGTTTCTTCCAATAAATATACCAAAAGTGCTGTTACTGAGTCTTTCTTTGTCTCTTGTTATAGCCTTTGTTTTAAAGTCTTGTTTAGTATAGATATTGCTACCCCAGCTTTTTTTTTCAATTTTCATGAAATGTCTTTTTTCAACTTTTTACTTCCAGTCTGTTGTATTTTTTGATCTGAAGTGAGTCTTTTATATACAGCATATATAAGGGTCTTGTTTTCTTATTCATTCAGCCATGATTGATATGTAGTTAATGGTATTTTATTATTCATGTTTTTGATCATTTTTCTTCTTTTTCTTCTTAAAGAAGTCCGTCTAAAATTTCTTGTAATATTGGTTTGGTGTTGATGAACTTTAGCTTTTTCTTGTCTGAGAAGCTCATTATCTAGCCTTAAATTTTAAATGATAGCTTTGCTGGATAGAGTAATTTTGGTTGTAGGTGCTTACTTTTCATCACTTTGAATATTTTATGCCACTCCCTTCTGGCCTGCAAAGTTTCTATTGAGAAATTAGCTGACAGTCTTAGGGGAGCTCTTCATTTCAGTTAATGTATTCTTCATTTCAGACTGGTTCTTTTTATGTTTTCTATCTTCATTTTTATATTTTCTATCTCTTTGTTGAATTCCTCACTTGAGAAATTGAGCATCCTTATAACCAGTGTTTTGAACTCTGCATCTGGTAGATTACTTGTTTCCATTTTGTTTAGTTCTTTTTCTGGAGCTTTGTTTGTCCTTTCATTTGGGACATGTTTTTTTGTCCCTCCATTTTGGCTGCCTCTCTGTGTTTGTTTCTATGTATTAGGTAGGACCGCTGTGTCTCCCGGTGTTGGTAGAGTGGCCTTATGTAGCAGGTGTCCTGTGAGGCCCAGTGGCACAATCTCCCTAGTCACCTGAGCCGACCAGGTGCTCCATGAGTATCCCTTGTATGGATTGTGTGTACCTTCCTGTTGTAGTTGAGCCTTGGTTGCTGTTTGCACATCAGTGGATGGGGTTGACCCTCGGGCTGACTGGTTGTGAGAACTGGCTGTGAATATAATGGAGAAGCTGTTATACAGGAGCTGACCTTATGAAGCAAGATTTGCTTTAGTAGGACTCTGATGTCTGCCCAGTCTGCCATCTGGGTGTGTGGCCCCTTGGATGCAGCCCCAGGTGGTGCACTGGCTGGGTCTAAAGCTGGCCACTGGTTGTGCAAGCCCTGGGGTCTCCTGAGAGGGGCCCCACCGCAGACCAAGTTTAATCACAGCCTGTGCTCTGCACGGGGCCTCCTGGCATGAGCCACCAAGCAACCTGTAGATGGCCGCAACCAGCGCTGGGCTTGGAGGTGTTTGGGAGCGGCTAAGCTGAGAACCAAGGCCTGCTGCCGCTGGTGCTGGGCTTTGGGGCTGCTTGGCAAGGGATACAGGGAATGCAGAGCTTAGATGCTGCTTGTTTGGGTTTAGTGAACCTTTGAGATAATTTAGGAGAATCTGCAGCAGGAGCCAAGAAAAGCCGTTTCTATAGAAAAGCCATTGGAAGTGGCTTGAGTGGGCCCACATGTTGGGTGGAGTATGGCCTCAGGGAATTACCAGGGCAGGGCGAATGGTGTTAGCCAGGTTGCGGAGGACGCCTGGACAGGAAGGGCTCAATGAAGGAACAATACTGTCCACCAGCACTTCTGTCTGGGAGTAAGCTGCCCCTTCAGTCCTTGCCCTGAAACCAGATAATTCGGATCCTCCCTGTATGTTTCTGCCCCAGTGCTAGAGCTCAGAGTGAGTGAGTTCATCAGTGAGTAAGACCATGTATGGGCCCTTTAAAGGGAACTCTTGGGACTCCAGCTGCCCTCTGTCTCACTCAGCCAAAGTCTCTGCTGGTTTTCACAGCTGGAAGATGTGGAGATTTCTTTTCCTGGTAGTGGAACTCTGGGCTGGGGATCCTGGTGTGGGTCTTGGAGCCCTTGCTTCTCAGGGAGGACCTCCAAAGCTGAGATATTTCTCCTGATTTTTAACTACCACACATGGTGTGGGACCAGCTCGTCCCGTGTCTCTGTCCCTCCTACCAGTCTTGTGTTGGCTTCTTATGTATATACTTAGTTATAGGACTTCTGTTCAGTTAGACTTAAGGAGATTCTCATGATGGTTGTTCTGTAGTTTGGTTGTAATTTTGATGTGGTCATGAGAGGAGGCAAACACTGTGTTTACCTACTTTACCATCTTGACAGGAAGTCCTATGTAGTCATGTTTTTGTTATCAATAGACTTGGCTCTAAGTTTAATAAAAATATATTATTTATTAGAATGCATTTTTTGGTATTCTCCCAGAATGACTAAAATGATATTAATGGAAAATAATGACACATTTTTTACATTTGATATTTAGGACATTTTTTACTTAACAGATAAAGATCATAGAGTCTTAGTACCAATTTTTTAATACCTATTACATACATTTAGTCCTTTTTTATATGGTAGAAATAGTAACTATCTTTTCAACAATAAAATGAGATAAGTGCATGTTTTCACAAAAAAGAAAATTGATTTCTTAGCTCCTACTTTTGAAATGTTAAACAGCAACAATAGAAAGATAATGCCATTTATTTAGAGGTTTAACAAACTCTGTTTTGTTAAATCAGAATGTGGAGACAGTTCTGTAAATGAGAGGATCTAATCAATCTTAGGATTTTAAGCCACTGAACATGAAGAGTGACAGCATTAATAAAATAGTTTAGTTCTTCCGTAGTAGTATTATGTAGTGACATAGTTGCAAAAATAGCAGACCAATTAAATTGAACAACTTAAAATTTTGGCAAAGACAAAAGAAAGATTGTTTTTTACATACTTTGATTATTAAAAATATTCAAACATCACAGTACATAGAATAATAAATTATGTGGATACTTGTGGCAAAATTCTAATTGTGGATTATAGTTTATAGCTATATCATAGAGAAGATACACTAGACTAAAAGTTTTAGACTTGGTTCTAGCAATAGGTATGTCGTTTGGGGGTTTTATAATGTTTCTAGCCATTAAATTCTTTACTTATCCATGGATAGAAAAAGTTGAAGATTTATGATTTGCTATCATTTTTTTCTGAGGCATATGCTTGCATATTCTTGTTATTCACATTGATTCAATAAAGCACTGAATCTGGGCAAGGGCATTTTAGATTTTTTCAGGATGGGAAATTATAATTTTAAAAAGAACCTCCCAATTTCTGATTCTGTTTTGTCTGTTTCCTACAGGTCCATTCTCTGTCTCTTCTCAACATCCCCCTCCCCATACATACACACATTCAGTAAACACTGGACTATGTATAAATGATATATACAGTCTCCTTCAGTGCCAAAATATTCTGGATAAATTTAATATTTGAAATGAATAAAGTGGAACAAAATATCCCACAAAACCAAGGGAAAGGAAATCAGCAGAAGACTCAGAGGCATACCTGTGAAAATCCAAGAAGAATTTTAAGCTAAAAAGATCATTTGAAAAAATTCTTTGACATCTAATACATGGCTTCTTTGTATGGGAGAACTCTATGTAAAAAGAACAAACAATGATTAAGTGACAGTAAGGTAAAACAAATAGATGACAAAGTAATTAATAATATGAGAACCATGTTAGTTTTATATTTCTGCTGTAAAAAGCTACCTTAAATTTAATGACTAAAACAACACAAATTCATTATCTTATAGTTCCATAGTTCAGAAGTTTGACATGGGTCTTACTGAGATGGAATCATGATATTGGCAGGGCTGCCTTCCTTTCTGGAAGCTCTGAGAGACAATCTGGTTCCTTGCCTTTTTCAGCATCTGGAGGCTGCTCACATTCCTTGGTTTATGGCTTCCACTCTCCATCTTCAAAGCCAGCAACATTGCATCTCTGTGACTATTCTTTTGTAGTCAAATCTCCTTCAGATTACAGCTAGGAAAAGTCATCCATTTTTAAAGAGCCACCTGGATAATCCAGGATTATCTCTCCATTTCAAGGTTCTTCATTTAATCACATCTGCAAAGTCCCTTTTGCCATATAAAGTAACATGTTCACAAGTTCTGGGAATTAGGACTTGGACATCTTTGGTGGGGCTGTTATTCTGCCTACCACAATGTCATATTAAAATCCATATTTGATGCAGTAAAGAAAATTGATATTACTGTAGAAAATTTAATTGATTTGGAGAATAGACTTGAAAAATTCTTCTAGCTAAAGTACTGGATTTATGAAAAGAAGATGACATATGGAGAAAAAAGAATGAAATCCACTATAAGAATATTTGGAGTTTCTAAAAAAGAGACTATAATATAGATAATTGTTTCTAAAGAAGAAAACAGTGCATTTGAAGAAAAAGTAATAAACGAAGAGTTAATGTGAAATAAAACTTTTCTGAGCTGAAAAAGACCTGTGAATGCAGAAAGGGCTTTTTTTATGTAAGATGTGACAACTCAAAGAGACAATACCAAAAAAAAATTAAATTATGATGATAAAGAAAATTTTTTTTTTATATATCTAGAGAGAAAAATACCATATTACTATGAGGAAACAAAAATTAGGCTGGTCTCAGAATTCTTTTCTGTAGCATTAAATACCAGACGACAACAGAGCAATGTTTTTATAGTTTAACTTTTTTTTATGCAGTTCATGTTTCTTGTGTGACAGCAATAGTAAATGACTCCTAAGTATATAAGGTACTCTAAACTATATCCTGTTTGCTTTTGGAGGAACAACCAAACAAACAAGAAATTAAGATATACAACAGTGATTAAAAGATGATACAATATAAACATAAAAGCCATGGTATATATATTTAAACTGATGGTGTATCCTAGAGTCCTATAATACAGAGATGGCTTTAAATAATTATGTTAAATACAGTTAAAAATGGACTACAAATGTAATAAACTGTTTTCAAGAGAAGATATGTAATATAAAAATTCAATAACAATAATCTAGATTTAAGTAAACTTTTGCAATCTTCTGATTTATTTATGCCAAAGATGAAATCTGGTAATTCAAGAATAAGAATGATTTAAAAATAAACCTAAACCATTGGTTGGCAAACTGTCACCCATTGCCTGTTGAAATCTGGCTCACTTACTGTTTCTGTATAACCCAGGAACTAAGAATAGTTTTTCCACTTTTAAAAAATAGTTGAAAAAACTAAAACAATATTTTATGATGTGAAAATTATATGAAATTCAAATTTTATTGTTTAACAATAAAGTTTTATTGGAACACAGTTACACTCATTTTTTTGCATATTTCTCTTTGGCTGCTTTTGCACTGAAACAACTGTGTTGAGTAGTTGCAATAGAGATGCAAATTCGATGCTCTAATTGCTTTGCACTGCTTTTGATAGCACTACAAATCCACAGTAACACTGTTATAACTTGATTTTACTTTTTGACCCAAAAAGCCTACAGTATTTATGATTTGGCCCTTACAGAAAAGTTTGCAACTCCTGACTCAGACTAAAATTTAGTGTATAACGCTGAACTCTTCTTTTTCAGTTCAAAGGACCCAAATATACTCAATTATTGCCCTTCAGTGTTCTGCTTACCCCAGTGTCTCTTTGGTCTCATGTGGACTGGGGATAAAAATAAGACTCTATTATTCTTTACCTTTAGTAACCCATTTTTTTTCCATCTTTGCCTTAAATGAAAGAAAATGTATGTAAAGTTTATAGAATTTTATTTTCAAAGGCAAAAATCAGTTAATATTGCATTATTATAAGTAATGAATACCTTACCATCATATGCCAAAATTCTGTGTGCTTATAGAATTAAGCATGTACACTGTGTAATATGTGAGTTATATGTCAATCACATAAGCAGCAAAGGTTGGTTTGGTATGTATCGATGAATTTTAAAAAAAGGGAAATAGCATTGAAATGAGATCTTGAAGGATGCTCCTGATTTCAAGGTAGATAGAGCTGGGATTAAGATAACATCAAAACAAGAACAAGATTTGAAAGCCACAAAGCTACCCATAAGACCATGTGGTTGGGAAATGAAAGAAGTTCAGTGGCTGGAACATAATTTAGAGAGAAGTGGCTGGGGTTGAGACAATAAAGTCCTGCTGACAGGCTGATATATCATGCAAAACAATTTTCATCTTGTAGCAATGAGAATTCATTTTAGGTTTCTAACTGTAGAATATCATGATCAGATTTATATTTTAGAATAATGATTCTTAACTGTTTTTGAATATAGCACGTCCTAAAATTCTTTCATGCTATGACTATACTTTTTCAGAACAAAAGTTGCCTTGGGTTATATCCACTTATGTCTTATTTATAACAAATTTTTCTTTGAAGGAGAATCTGTATACAATTCTCTACTTACCCTAGAAACTTAGATGATCAGGCTGTTAAATAACAAATAATTTTCATTTATTTTTTTATTTAAAAAATTTATTTTCAATTAGAGTTGACATTCAATATTACTTTATATTAGTTTCAGGTGTACAGCGTAGTGGTTAGACATTTATATAATTTACAAAGCGATCCCCTCCTCCCCCCAATTACTCTAGTATCCATCTGGCACTGTACATACTTACTAAAATATTATTGATAATATCACCTATGCTGTACTTTACACCCTGGTGACTATTTCATAACAACCAGTTTGTACTTAATCCCTACACCTCTTTTACCAAGGCTCCCAACCCTCTTTTCGTCTGACAATCATCAGTTTGTTCTCTATGAGTCTGCTTCTATTTTGTTTGTTTATTTTGTTCTTTAATTCCACATATGAATGAGATCATCTGGTGTTTGTCTTTGACTTATTTCACTTAGTGTATACATTCTAGGTCCATCTAGGTTGTCACAAATGGTATGATTTCATTTTTTTAATGACTGATTAATATTCCATTGTATGTTCCATTTACCACAACTTCTTTATCCAATCATCTATTGATAGTTGCTTAGACTACTTCTATATATAGGCTATTGTAAATAGCACTGAAATGAACATGGGAGTGCATATATCTTTTCAAACTAGTGGGTTTTTTTTGTTTGTTTGTTTGTTTGTTTTTTTATTAAATACCCAGAAGTATAATTACTGGTTCATAAGGTAATTCTATTTTTAATTTTTGGAGGACCCTCCAAACTTTTCCATAGTGGCTGTACCAATTTGCAATCCCACTAAAACTGTACAAGGGTTCTTTTTTCTCCCTATCTTTGCTAACACTTGTTGTTTTTGATTTGTTGATGACAGCCATTCCAACAGGTGTGAGGTGATATCTTATTGTGGTTTTAATTTGCATTTCTCTAATGATTAGTGACCTTGAGCATCTTTTCATATGTCTATTAGCCATCCCTATGTCCTCTTTGAAGAAATGTTTATTCAGGTCTTCTGCCCATTTTTTTAAATTGGATTGTTTGTTTTTTGGTGTTGATTTGTATGAATTTTTTTATAAATTTTGGATAATAACCTCTTCTCAGATATATGGCAGGAAAATACCATCTTTCATTCAGTAGATCGTCTTTTTGTTTGTTGATAGTTTCCCTTACTATGCAAAAACTTTTTATTTGATGTAGTTCCATTTGTTTACTTTTTCTTTTGTTTCCCTCACCTGAGGAGATTTATCAGAAAAAATATTACTAAGAGCAATGCCAGATAGTTTGCTGCCTATGTATTTTCAAGGAATTTTATGATTTCAGGTCTTATATTTATTTTAGTCTGTAATTTATTTTGACTTTATTCTCTTTATTTTATTTTATTCTATTTTATTATTATTTATTTATTTATTATGGTGACATTGATTAATGAAAACCAGTAAATTTCAGGTGTATAATTTAGCAGTAAGTCATGCATCTATATATTTCTGTCACCACATATTTGACCGCTTTTACCCCTATCTACCACCCCGCTTCCCCCCTACCCTCAGGTAACCACTAGTCTATTGTTCATGTTCATGATTCTCTATTTGTTTGTCCTATTTGTTTGTTGTTTTTAGGTTTATAACCCACAGATAAGTGATATCATGTGGTTTTCAACTTCTGTCTGGTTTATTTTGCTTAGTATGATTTCTCAAGGTCTATCCACGTTGTCGCAAATGGCACTATTTCATTTCTTCTTATGGCTGAGTAATATTCCTTCATATATATGTACCACGGCTTTTTTATCCAATCATCTATTGTGAGACACTTTGGTTGCTTCCAAGTCCTAGCCACCATGAATAATGCTCATATGAACATGGATGTGCAAATATCTTTTCAGATATTAGTTTTCAAGTCTTTGGGGTAAATATCCAGTAGAGGGATTGCTGGATCATATGGTAGACCAATTCTTAGTTTGTGAGGAACCTCCATACTGTTTTCCATAGTGGCTGTACCAATTTGCAGCCCCAGCAGCCATGTATGAGGGTTTCTTTTTCTCTGCATCCTCTCCAACATTTGTTATTATTTGTCCTGTTGATTATAGCTATTCTAATAGGTGTGAGATGCTATCTTATTTTGGTTTTGATTTGCATTTCCCTAATAGCTAGGAATGTTGAGCATCTTTTCATATGTTTGTTGGCTATTTGTATGTCTTTTTAGGAGAAGTGTATATTAAGATCCTTTGCCTATTTTTTGATTGGATTATTTTTTGTTGTTGTAGATTTGTATGAGTTCTTTGAATATTTTGGATATTAAGCCCTTATCAGAGGCTTTGCTTGCAAATATATTTTCCTATTCAGATGGTTGTTTCTTTCCCTTGTTGACAGTTTCTTTTGCTGTGCAGAATCTTTTTAGTTTGGTGTAGTCCCATTCATTTATTTTTGCTTTTACTTCCCTTGCCTTTGAGGTCAAATTCATAAAATCCTCTACAAGTCCCAGGTCCTTGAGTTTAGTTCCTATGTTTTCTTCTATGTGCTTTATTGTTTTGGGTCTTATATTCAGGTCTTTAATCCATTTTGAGTTACTTTTGATGTATGGTGATAGACAGCAGTCTAGTTTCATTCTTTTGCAGGTAGCTTTCCAGTTTTCCCAGCACCATTTATTGAAGAGGCTTTTCTTTCTCCACTGTATGTTTTATGCTTTTTTTGTTTTTTTTTTCCAAATAATTTGCCCATATAAACATGGGTTTATTTCTGGACTCTTGATTCTGTTCCACTGGTCTGTGTGTCTGTTTTTTTCTGCTAATACCATGCCATTTTGATTATTGCTGTTTTGTAGTATAATTTGAAGTCAAGCAGAGTGATGCCTCCAGCCTCGTTTTTTTTTTTCTCAGGATGGCTTTGGCGATTCAGGATCTTTTGTGCTTTCATACAAATCTGATGATTTTTTGTTCTATTCCTTCAAAAAAGGCCAATGGGATTTTGATGAGGAGTGCCTTAAATTTGTATAATGCTTTAGGTAATAAGGTTATTTTAACTATGTTTATTCTTCTAATCCAAGAACACGGAATATCTTTCCATTTCTTTGTATCTTCTTCAATTTCTTTTAATAGGGTCTTATAGTTTTCATTATATAGGTCCTTCACATGTTTCATTAGTTTTATTCCTAAGTATTCTTTTTGTTGCAATTGCAAAAGGAATTATTTTTCCTCTTCTTTTTCTGAAACTTCATTATTAGTGTATAGCAATGCTATGGATTTTTGAACATTGATTTTGTATGCAGAAACTTTACTGTATTAGCTTATTGTTTCTAGTAGTCTTGTGGAGTCCTTAGGGTTATATAGAGATGTCATACGCAAATAGTGACAAAATTAGGGATGCAAGAGGAAAAATTATGACAGACACCACAGAAATACAAACGATAATCCAAGAATATTATGAAAAAGGATATAACACCAAATTTACTAACTAGAAGAAATGGATAAGAACTTAGAAAGATACAACCTTCCCAGACTGAATAAAGAAGAAATGGAAAATCTAAATAGACCAATCAGCAGTATGGAAATTGGATGCATATTTGCATGCCTTTTATATCTTTCTTTTGTCTGATTGCACTTGCTAGGACTTCCAATGTTATATTGAATAATAGTGGCGATAGTGGACAGCCTTGCCTTGTTCCTGATCTTAGAGGAAAGGTTTTTAGTTTTTCACCATTAAGTATAATGTTGGCTGAGGGTTTGTCAAAAATGGTCTTCATAATGTTTCTCTCTATACCAATTTTGTTAAGAATTTTGATCATAAAGGGATGCTATATCTTGTCAAATCTTTTTCTGCATCTGTTGATATGATCATATGATTCTTATTTTTTAATTTGTTTATGTGGTATATCACATTAATAGATTTGCATAAGGCGACCATCCTTGTGCTCCTGGGAAGAAGCCCTCTTGATCATTATGTATAATCTTTTAAATATGTCGTTGTATTTGGTTCGCTCTTATCTTATTTAGGATTTTTGCATCTATGTTCATGAGAGACATTGGTCTGTAGTTTTCTTTTTCTGTTATCGTTACCAAGTTTTGGTATCAGAGTAATATAAGCCTCATAAAATGAGTTGGGAAGTATTGCCTCCTCTTCTATTTTTTGGAAGAGTTTGAGGAGAATAGATATTAAATCTTCTTTGAATATTTGGTAGAATTCACTGGTGAAGCCATCTGGTGCTAGACTTTTACTTTTTGATAGTTTTTGATGATTGTTTCAATTTCCGTACTGCTGATCAGTCTATTTCGATTTTCCAGTTCTTGATTCAGTCTAGGAAGATTGTATTTTTCTAAGTACTAGTTCATTTCTTCTAGGTTACTAAATTTGGTGTTATATAATTTTTCCTAGTATTCTTGCTTGATCCTTTGTATTTTTGCAGTTTGTCATTATTTCTCCTCTTTCATCCCTGATTTTGTTTATTTGTGTCCTTTCTCTTTTTTCTTTAGTGAGTCTAGCCAGGGTTTTTTCAATTTTATTAATCTTCTCAAAGAAACAGCTCTTTGTTTCATTTATTTTTTCTGTTTTTGTTTTGTTTTGTTTTCAATTTCATTTATTTCTGCTCTAATTTTGATTATTTCTTTCTTTCTACTGACTTTAGACTTCATTTGTTCTTCTTTTTTTAGTTTTTTAAGATGAAGCATTAGGTTGTTTATTTGGACTTGTTCTTGTTTTTGGAGATTCACCTGTAATGATATGAACTTTCCTCTTATGACCGCTTTTGCTGTGTTTCTAAAGTTTTGATATGGTGTATCATCATTATCATTTGTTTCTATGTATCTCTTGATCTCTCTTTTTATTTCTTCAGTAGCATGTTGTTTAATCTCCATGTATTCGTGTTTTTTCTCACTTTCTTTTTACATTGATCCCCAGCTTCAAAGCATTACGATCAGAGAATATGGTTTGTATGATTTCAACCCTCATATTTGTTGAGGCTATCTCTGTGTCCCAGTATGTTGTCAATCCTTGAGACTGTTCCATGTGCACTAGAGAAGAATGTATAAGCAGCTGTTTTGGGATGAAGGGCTCTGTAAATATCAATTATGTCCAATTGGTCTAATGTGTCATTAAAGGATGTTATTTCCTTATTGATTTTCTATTTGAATGATCTGTGCGTATCCGACAGTGGGGTATTTAGGTCCCCTACTACGATAGTGTTTTGGTCTGTTTCTCCCTTTAGTTCTGTTAGCAATTGCTTTATATATATTGAGGCTTCCTGATTGGGAGCATAGATATTAATAAGTGTTATGTCTTCTTGATGTATGATTCCCTTTATCATTATGAAGTGTCCTTCAGTATTTCTTTACCTTTTTTATTTTGAAGTCTATTTCATCTGATATTAGTACTGCTACTTCCACTTTTCTCTGAATGTCATTTGCTTGAAATATTTTCAACCCATTCACTCTGAGTCTATATTCTTCTTTGGAACCGAGATGTGTCTCCTGGAGGCAGCGTATGGTTGGGTTTTGTTATCTGATCCAATCTGCTACTCTGTGCCTTTTTATTGGTGACTTCAGTTTATGTTTAGGGTGATTATTGAAATATGAGGTTTTCCTATAATCATTTTATATTTTGCTTTCTGGTAACTTGGTGTTTCCATTGTTTCCTTCTCTTGTATGTCTGTTTTTTTTTTTTTTTAATTTTTGGCTTTTGTGGATTTTTCTTCTGGTCTTTTTTGTTTTATGTTATATACTTGAGTTCTGAATCTTTGACATGTGGTTACCATTACGAGTAGTATATAGAGGATAGTTTTATATATATATATGTATATAGTAGTCCATTTTTTTCTGTTCGTGCCTTATCTCCATTCCCCTTTGTGGATATGGATCTTTGAATCCTTCCCTTTTTTGTTATTGTTGTCTCAGTTTGTTCCTATGTATGCTGAATGTTCATTACTATCTTGCTATAGCAAATCTCTTCTTATTGTTTAAGCTTATAATGCCCTGCTCTTAGTAAGAGTTGCACTTCTCTGCTTCTCTGTCTGCTAGTTGTCTTACTCCTAGTTATGTGTTTGTTTGTT
>NW_011889353.1:1679647-1807755 GCF_000151845.1 Pteropus vampyrus
ATTTTGTTTTAGGTGTGCTGACCCCTTTCAGTATTTTCTGAAATCCAGGCCTCATAGTGGAGAGTTCCCTCAATTTTTGAATGTCTGGAAAGGTCTTTATTTCTCCATATCTAAAGGATATATTATTCTTGGCTGGTAGTTCCTTTCACTTAATATTTTGAATATTTGATTCCACTCCTTTCTGGCTTGTAAGGTTTATGCTGAGAAGTTCAATGATAATCTAATGGGTTTTCCTTTATAGATTACCGTCTTCTTTTCCCTGGCTACTCTGAGAATTCTTTGTCTTTGATTTTTGATAATTTTAATAAAATGTGTCTTGGAGAAGGCCTTTTTGGGTTGAGATAATTGGATGTCTGTTGACTTCTTGAATTCCAAGTTCTAGTTCATTCCTTAGGTTTGGGAAATTCTCGTCCACTATTTTTCTGAAAATGCTTTTCAGTCCTTGCTCCTTTTCCTCTCCTTCGAGAAAGCCCATTATTGTTTCCTTTCCTTATGGTATCAGCTAGTTCTTGTATTTCTGTTTCATTAGTTTTCATTCTTCAGTTTCATTCTTCTTCTTTCTGATATATTTCTAGATTTCTGTCTTCGATGTCACTGATCCTTTCTTCCATTTGGTTGACTCTACTTCTCAAGCTTACTATTTAATTTTTCATCTCTTTCAGTGTGTTCTTCATATCCAGAAATTCTATTTGGTTCTTTTTGAGGTTTTCATTCTTCTTGCTAAAACTCATTCTGCCGATCTAGTTGTCTTTTCAATTCCTGTGGTAGCTTTTATGCGCTTTTCCCTTGCTCAGACATGCTGGTATGCAGGTTGGTTGTTTTTTGTTGAGTTTTAGATGTTCTTTTTATTGTTGTTTCAAGGGGAGAAATCTGGGGACATCTCTCACTCCGCCATGTTTCTGATGTCTGAGTTTATTCTTGTATATAGTGTAAGAAGGTGGTCCAGTTTCATTTTTTGCATGTAACAGTCCTGTTTTCCCAACACCATTTATTGACTAGACTGTCTTTACCCCATTGTATATTCTTGCCTCCTTTGTCATAGATTAAATGACCATATAGGTATGGATTTATTTCTGGGCTCTCTATTTTGTTTCATTGATCGATATGTCTATTTTTATGCCAATACCATGCTGTTTTCATTATTATAGCTTTGTTTGCTACCAGGTAGTGTGATACTTCTAAATTCGTTCTTCTTTCTCAAGATCATCATGTCTATTCTGGGTCTCTTATGGTTCCATATAAATTTTAAGATATTTTTTTCCTATTTAGTAAAAAATGTCATTGGTATTTTGTTAGGGATTGTATCGATCTATATAGATTGCTTTGGATAGTATGGCCATTTTAATGACATTGATTTTTCCTACTGATGAGCACTGTATATGCTTCCATTTATTTATATCTTCTTTAATTTTGCTTTTCAATGACTTACAATTTTCTGAGAACAAATCTTTTACCTCCTTTGTTAAATATATTCCTATACTTTTTATTCATTCATTTATTTTTTGATGCAATTATAAATGGGATTGTTTTCTTAATATCTCTGATAGTTCATCACTGGTGTATAAAAATGCAACTGATTTCTTAATATAATTTTGTAACCTGCTATTTTACAGAATTCATTTATCATCTGTAACAATTTTTTGGTGGAATCTTTAGGGTTCTCTATACATAGCATTATGTCTTCTGCAATAATGACAGTTCTTCTTTTTTCTTTCCAATTTAGATGCCTTTTATTTCTTTTCCTTGTCTGATCACTGTGACTAGAACTTCCAATACTATGTTGAATAAAAGTGGTTAAAGTGGACTTCTTTGTCTTGTTCCTGATCTTAGGGAAAACACTTTTAGCTTTTCCCATTGAGTGTGATCTTATCTGTGGATTTATCATATCTGGCCTTTATTACATTGAAGTATATTTTCTCTTCCCACTTTGCTGAGAGGTTTTATTATTATTTTTTTTATCACATATAGATGCTGGATTTTGTCAAAGGCCTTTTCTGCATCTATTGATATGATCATATAATGTTTATCTGTCAGTTTGTTAATGTAGTAAGTATATCACATTAATTGACTTGTGGATATTTACCAACTATGCCTATCAGGAATAAATCCTACTTAATCATGGTATATGATCTTTTCAATTTATTGCTGAATTCGATTTGCTAGTATTTTGTTGTGGATTTTTGTATCAGGGTTCATCAGGGATATTGGCATATAATTTTATTTTTTGAATTGTCTTTGTCTGGTTTTAGAATCAGAGTAATGGTGGCCTCATAAAATGAGCTTGGGAGGCTTTCCTCCTAAATTTTTTAGAAAAGTTTGAGAAGAACAGGTGTTAATTCTTTTTTGAAGGTTTAGTGAAATTCACCTATGAAGCTGTCCGGTCCAGGCCCTTTATTTGTTGGGAGTGTTTTGATTACTGATTCTATTTCATTAGTAGTAATTGGTTGGTTCAGATTTTCTGTTACTTCTTGACTCAGTTTCGGGAGATTGTATGTTTTTAGGAATGTATCCATTTCTTCCAGATTGTCCAATTTGTTGGCATACAATGGCTCATAGTATTTTTTTTTTTTAATAATCCTTTGTATTTCTGTGAATTCAGTTGTCACTTCTCTTTCATTTCTGATTTTATTTATTTATGTCCTCCATCTTTCTTGATCTATCTGTTTAAATAATTTTATCATTTCAAAGATCAAGCTCTTGATTTTATTGATCTTTTGTATTATTTTTTGAAATGATGCAATTATTTTGTGTTTATTTTCATTCTGATCTTTATTATCTTTTCTTCTCACTTTGGGCCTTTTTGTTGTACTTTTCTAGTTCATTTAGCTAGATTAGGGTTAGATTGTTTATTTGAGATTTTTTTGTTTCTTGAGATAGGCCTCTATTGCTCTGAATTTCTTTCTTAGGACTGTTTTCCTGTGTCCCATATATTTTGAGTAGTTGTGTTTTCATTTTTCTCCAGATATCTTTTGATTTCTTCATGATCTCATTGTTAACTCATTCATAGTTTAGTAGCATGTTATTTAGCCTCCATGTGTAGTGTATTTTTTCATTTTTTTCTTTGTAATTGATTATTAGCATTATACCATTGTAGTCTGAGAAGACACTTAATATGATTTCAAACTTCTTAAATTTACTGAGTGTTGTTTCATGGCGAAACATGTGTTCTATCTTGGGAATTGTTCTATGGGCACTTGAAAAGAATGTATATTCTGCTGCTTTGGAGTAAAACACTCTTAAAATATCAATTAAATCTATCTGATCTAGTGTGTAATTTATGGCTACTGTTTCCTTGTTGATTTCCTGTCTGGAAGATCTGTCCATTGATGTCAATGGGGTGTTAACGTACTCTGCAATGACTGTATTACTGGCGATCTCCTTTATATTGGTCAGTATTTGCTTTTGCTTTTATATATATATGTGTGTGTGTGTGTGTGTATGTGTGTGTGTATTCATATGTTGGGTGCATAAATGTTTATTAGAGTTATATCTTCTTGTTGGATTGATCCCTTTATCACTATAATGCCCTTCTTTGTCCCTTATAGTCTTTATATTATAGCTTTTTTTAAACCTTTTTCCCATTTAAGAAAAAAAAAAATGCAGCTCTCTGCCAATGTTAATTTAACATTACACGTAGGAATGCTACATTTTCTAGAATTTGACATTTTCGGCAATCGAGAATTACTATATTTTGTAAATGGAAATACCACTACTAAAAACAGAATATTGTAAATAGAATAATGTCATTTGTTTCCGATGACTATTGATATAGTACAGTGATGTGAAAATAATAATAAAAGTGAGATATTTCCCGGCAAATTTTGGGGTAAGGTTAGGACTGTAATCTGTGAGTTATCTTGGGGTAAACATTGCAGCCATAAGCGCCACCGGTGTGTATTCTTGGGGCAAATGGGAAATGGGTTAAAGTCTATTTTGTCTGATATATGTATCGCTACCCCAGCTTTTTATTTTCATTTCCATTTTCATGAAATATCTTTTCCCATCCCTTTACTTTCAGCCTGTGTGTGTCTTCCATTAGAAATGGGTCTTTTGTAGACAATATGTGTCTGGGTCTTGTTTTTTATCCATTCGTCTACTGTATGTTGTTTGATTGGAACATTTGATCCAATTTAATCACTACATTTAAAGTGATTATTGATAGGTACATAGTTATTGCTACTTTGTTTTTCATATTTATGTTATTTTTTCTTCCCCTTCTTCTTAAAGGAGTTTCTTCAAAATTTCTTGCAATACTAGCTTGGTAGTGGTGCATTCTTTTAGCTTCGTCCTATATGGGAAGCTCTTTATCTCACCTTCAGTTTTAATTGATAGCCTTTCTGAGTAGAATAGTCTTGATTGTAGGTCCTTGCTTTTCATCATTTGGAATATTTCATGCCCATCCATTCTGGCCTCCAAAGTTTCTGTTGAGAAATCAGCTGACAGTCTTATGGAGTCCCATTGTAAGTAACTAGCTGCCTTTCTCTTGCTGTTTTTAGAATTCTCTCTTTTTCTTTAATCTTTGGCATTTTAATTATGATGTGTCTTGGTGTGGGCCTCTAAAGAGGCTCATCTTGTTTGGGACTCTGTGCTTCCTGGGCTTGTATGTCTGTTTTCTTTGACAGGTTAGGAAAGTTTGCTGTCATAAGTTTTTTCAAATAGATTCTCAGTCTTGTTCTCTTTCTTCTCCTTCTGATACCCCTATGATGTAAATGTTGTTATGCTTGATGTCCCAGGGGACCCTTAAACCATCCTAAATTTTTTTCTTTTTTTTTTCTCTTCCGATTCGATGTGTTCTGCTACTTTGTCTTCCATATCTCTGATTTAGTCCTCTCTCACTTAATTTACTGTTGATTCCTTTTAGAGCATTCTTCATTTTAGTTACTGTAGTCTTCATTTCTGACTGGTTCTTTTTTTATGTTCTCTATTTTTATTTTTATTTATTTTTTTTTAATGCTTACTACCTCTTTGTTGAAATTCTTGCTAAGATGATCTGTTCTTCCTCTAAGTTCATCGGGCATCCTTATAACCAGTGTTTGAACTCTGTATCTGTAGGTTGATTGCTTCCATTTCATTTTTTTCTCCTATTCTTTCATTTGAGACATGTCTCTCTGTTTTTTTCATTTTGGCTTTCTCTCTGTGTTTTTATGTATTAGGTAGATCTGCTGTGTCTCCTAGTCTTAGCTGGGTAGCCTTATGTAGTAGGTGTCCTAGTGGCCCAGTGGCATAGTCTCTCTTATCACCTGTGTCAGGTGTTCCAGGAGTGACCCTTGTGTGGTTGCGTATGCCTTACTGTTGTAGTTGAGCCTTGGTTGCTGTTGACACCTCAGTAAGTAAGTTTGACACTCTTACTGACTGGCCGTGAGGCTTGTCCATGCCCACAGCATTGGAACTGCTGTGTGATGACCCCACAGAGTGGGCTTTACTCCAGTGGGCTTGTGTGCCTGTTGAGACCACCTTTTGTGTGTGCTGCTTATGGGGCTAATCAGGTGATTGATAATCTGTTGAGGTATAAGGACAGCCTCCCTGTGTGTTGGTTTTAGAGCACTTTAGGATGGGCTTCTGTGTAGGCCAAGGTGTGCCGCTGCCAGTGACTGGCTTGGAGCTACCTGGTAGGTGTTACAAAGCTATTCATGTTTATTTGCTGCCTGAGCTGGACCTGGAGGCATGTGGGAGAGGCCATGCAGTTAACTGAGGTCATTTGCCACCAGTACCTGACATGGGTCAGCTAACAAAAGGCTCAGAGTACTCCCCAGACCTGAAGCTGCTTGTCCACTGTCAGTAAGGCTCAGCAGCTGAATGAGCCCCAGGGTGTACCAGATTTGGATGAAGCGGAGTCTTAGAGAGTTACCATGGTAGATCAAGTCCTTTTTCCCAGATTAGTGCAGATTGTTGCCAGCGCCAAGCCTGTGGCTACTCGCAAACATCTCCCTCACAGTGAGGCAAACCTCTGCCTGCCTCTGGCCTGTAGACCGCCTGAGATTTATTGAAGAAATACAACAGCACTGCCTAGGCTTGCCCATCACTGAGGTACATGAGCTGAGACCTATTGATTGCTGTTGAACATGCCTCCTGCTGAGAGCACAGTGTGGGACTGGTTGCTTAGTAAGGGAATTGCCTTAAGCATTTTGCAAGTTGTGTGGGATCTCCAGGGTAGAGAGACTGGATTTCACTAGGCCAATACACATTCAGTTTTGACCTTGTGTTTGTGTGGGTGGAGGGGCTCAACAGAGGCAAGATGGTGCTCACCTGCAGGCTACATCAGAAGAGGGCTTAACAGGTGGGCAATGGTGGTTGTCCCTCCAGTCCTTGCTCTGAAGCTACACATCTTAGTCTTTTCCTGCATTTCTATGGTATCTCCTAAGCTGCTGTACTTTTGCTAGAGTCCAGTGTTAGGAGCTGCAAGCAATTGAGTCAGTATGAGGGCTTTTAAAAGAGGGCATATTGGTTTCCAGCTACTTTCTGTTTTACCTGGACAGCTGGAATCCCCACTGATTTTCACAGCCAGATTTTTTGGGTACTCTTATTCCTGGCACTGGAACTTTGAGCTGGGAAGTCCTGGAATGAAGCTAGGGCCCCTCGCTCCTCCAGGGGGACCTCCACAGCAAAGATATATCTCTGGATGCTCAACTACCACATGTGAGTGTGGGACCAGCCCTGTTTGTGTTTCCGCCCATCTTACAAGTCTCAATGTAGTCTCCTATTTATATCTCCAGTTATAGGAGTTCTGCTCAGCTAGTCTTCAGATCATTCTCCAGGTTGACTGTTTCATAATTTAGTTGTAATTTTAATGCAGTCATGAGAGGAGGCATGCACACCGTTTACATCTTGACTAGACCCTGAAGTAATTTTAAATTTTCAAAGGTTTAAGGAGTTATCCACAATGTAAAAGAATAATCTATCTGGGTTTTGTGTAGAGAGAATTGTTTTAGAACCAAACATAATGTGTAGGTTTACACACTGTACCACTTTTACATGTGGCTTATTAAAACTTTATGAAAACTCAAGATGATGGAAGTTTAGTTGTTATAGACTACTTGAGCATACTTGAATTTTCTTTCCTTAGGTGTTAAAAAAACAATGTTTAAATTAATGTTTATCATTTCTTTTAAAAACATTAACATACTTGTTTTGAATGCCCATATTGACTAAAATCATATTCTATTTTAAATCTTGGTTTAGGTACATAGTGAAAGTAGTTTCCTATATAGATTTTATCTCAAATTTATGTAAACCTTTATATTTGACACATTATTTTCTTAAAAATGATCTCATTTCATCCTTATAGTAATCTCTGCAATATATATATATATGTATGTATATATACATATATATGGCTTATATATATATATTTTTTTCCTTTTTTTTTCCATTTTACAGAGAGAAAGCCTATGTCCCAGCTGGATGATCTGAACACATTCTTCCTTGTAGAGAAAATTGTGTAAGCTCTGTGATTAGATAGATTTGAGTTCAAATTGCTATTCTTTTTTCTTGTTATCTGTACATACTTGGAAAAACACTTAAATATTAGGCAATTTAGTTTTTCCAGTTAGGTTTCATTGTAGACAGAACATATTACTTTTATAATTTTAAACTTCCAAGACACACTGGGCCAAATATTTTAGATAAGGACTGTAGACCTATATTATTATGACCCTCTTAATAATAGGCTTATTGAAACGTAATTTGCAACCATAAAATTTATCACTTTAAAGTGTACAATTCAATGGTTTTTAGTATATTCACCGACTTGTGCAGTCATCACCACAATCTAATTTTAGAATATGTTAATCACCTCAGAAAGAAACCCCACACCCATTATCAGTCACTCCCCATCTCTTCTGCCCCAACCCTTACTTAGCCTTAAGCAACCGTTAATCTATTTTATATCTCTATAGATATTCCGATTCTGAACATTTCATATAAAGAGACTATAAGAATGATGCATTAATTTGACTTTTGTGACTGGCTTCTTTCACTTAGCATAATGTTTTCAAGGTTAATCCATGTCGTAATGTGTATCAATATTTCATTCTTTTTTATAGCTGAATAATATTTCATTATGTAAATATACCATAAATTTTTATCTATTCATCATGGATTTTTCTCACTTTTTGGCTATAAACATAATGCTGTTATGAACATTTGTGTATAAGTTTTTATGTGGACATGTTTCCGTTTATCTTGGGTATATACCTAGGAGTGGGATTGCTGGGTCATATTGTCATTCTATGTTTGTATTTTTTAAGGACTTGCCAAACTGTTTTCCAAAATGGTTGCACCATTTTACTTTCCCACCAGCTATGTATGAAAGTTCTAGTTTCTCCACATCCTTGCCAACCACTCATGGCGGTTTTGATTTGAATTTGCCTAATGACTGATGATGTTGAATATCTTTTTATGTACTTATTGGCAATTTGTATTTCTGTTCAGATTCTTTCCCCATATTTTTCATTGTGTTATTTGTATTTTACTATTGAGTTTTAAGTGTTCTTCATATATTCTGGGTATAAGATCCTTATCAGATATATGATTTGCAAATACTTTCTCCCACTCTGTGGTTTGTCTTTTCACTTTGTTATATATGTTTATTTTCTTCTTCACTGATGAAATTCAGTTTATCTATTTTTAAATTTTATTCCTTATGCTTTGGTGTTGTATGTAAGAAACTATTGCCTAACCTAAGGTTATGAAGTTTTACTCCTGTATTTTCTTCTAAGCATTTTGTAGTCTCAACCTTTGCATTTAGGTCTATGATTCTTTGAGTTGATTTTTTTAGTTAATTTTTGTATATGGTGTGAAGAAGGAGTTCGATTTTATTCTTTTGCAGCGCCATTTTGAAAAGAAGACTATATTTTCATATTTTGATACTTGACCTGGATTATTATCACTATTTACAAATAGCCTACAAATTGTAAGCTGATTTTTAATGATATGATTTGAATTAGTGAAACTTTTGTTTTCAAATATTTGGAGTTAAATTTTGAGTTGGTATTATTATTATTATTATTTTTGGACAGTGTTTGGAACTATTTAAATTTGATACTGTTATCTAAGTGAGAACAATTGTAGCATAAAACTAGAAATAAGTTCAGTGGCTGGCACATAATAGTTATTTAGTAAATATTTACCAAACAAAAATTAATAAATCATACATTATTTGATTGTTTTCCTTGTTGCTTTTAAATGAGCATTTTGTTTAGAAATTAATATATTCTGAAAAGTATATGGTTGAATAAATGTAATTATTTTTATAGGTCAACTCTTTAAGTTGTAATAACAGGAAATAAATTCATATCAGTCTCTTTACATTCATATTGGACTCTAACATACAGTAGAAACATCTCTATTTTTCTGATATTTGCTATACAGGGAACAATTCTGAAAGTGTAATATGCAAAAATAATGTTACTATTTATTATAGTGGAAAAGGCATCTTCACTTAAATAAACTTGAGATTTTCTATTACAGAACTTCTCAGAGCCTTTTGATGAAAGTGTGTCTTGTGAAAAGAGTGGCATAGTATGCAACATTTTTCACGTTTATTTGGCCATAGAAACTTAATTGAACATAAAACAGAATTAGCAAACCAAGAAATCTTTTGGAAAATGCTACCAGAGATTTCATTTTGTGGACAATTAGGGAACTGCAGATCATTCACTTAATATTTCATATTAAATTTTGAATTCCAGTAAGAAAAAGAAACCAAGAATACTGTTTTGGTATCTGGAATTGAATTTGCCAGGAATGCAAGCACAGTTTCCTCAGTAAAGATCTTGCCTTTGGAAGCGTCTTACCCCTTGGCAGTTTTCCACAGTTCAAACTTGGCAGCATCAAGGACACAACACAAGGTGTGTTTATTTTATTTAACATTTGGCAAAGGTTTTTTTGACTGGTTTATTTTCTTTCACTTTGTTTTCTTGTTTTGGTTTGTTTTTGGCAATGAAATTGGGTTCAGAATGCTGTTTTTAAGGAAGGCAGTATAGCAATGGGGAGATGATTTTTCTTTTATTATTTTGTGGTATTTGGGCAAATCCAAGTAACTTAAGCAATATCCACAGAGCTATAAGTCTTTATCTGACTTATTTGTCAGATTGTTTAGATTGTTTAGTATTATTAATCATCTACTAGGATTTGTTGCTACATTAATTACTTGATCTCTCTTGATGTTTGATACACCATGTACTTTGGTAAATTACTATATTTTGGTGATTATATATTGGTTGTAATCAATATCCCAGCATAGTAAGTAATAAACAGATTAAGATACTCATAAAATATCAGTTATTCAACATTATTTAACATTAGACATAATGTTGAATAATTGATATTTTATGTGGATCTTTCTTGATTAATTGGTACATTTTTGTTTCACATGTATTGTGAGGAGAGGAAATATATCATAACATGAAAGACTATGGGCCTCCATTATATCTCTGACCTTATCTTCTACTGTCATCTTCTACCCCTCACTCAGAATTTATCAGTGTCTCCCCATTTCACTCAGGATAAAAGATAAAAGCTCTTAAACTGGCCTACATGTGTCTAAGAGATTTGGCCTCTCCTTGGTACCTCTCCAATCTCATCTCTAAGCACTCACGTGCTCAGCTATACTGGTTCCTCTGTTGTTTTTTGAACATGGCAGGCATGTTCCCATTTCAGGGTTTTTGCAGTATTCTCTCTGCTGAATTGATATTCCCAGATATCTGCATGGACAGTTGATGTACTTTGAGATTTCATTAAAAGGTAACCTTCTAAAAGAGGTCTTACATGCTCATCATCTAAATATCCTGGCTCTGTATTTTCTACTTAGCCATTTACCACTATCTGATAAACTATATATGTTATACACATTCTTCTTGCTTATTGTCATAATTCTTCACAAGAATGTTACTTCCTGTGAGGACAGTATTTTTTGTTTGCTCTGGTTTTACTCTACATCTGGCCCTTGATGAGTGAATGAGTAAATGGATGAATGAATGAACAATTAATTTAGCATTTACCATGTCTAGGCACTGTTATAGGTGACAAGGATACAGTGATGAAATACCCAGTTCCTTCCCTCAGAAGTACAATTTAAAGGGAGATGGATAATTACAGCAGCCATCTTACTACACTGTTGTGTTATGATAAGAGTATGAATAAATACTATCATCACTTTGAGAAGAAACATTTGAATCAGACTGTGTTGGGCTCATGAAAGTCTTCCTGAAAAAGGTCACACTTTGTATTAGTTAGAATAGCCTAGGCTATGCTGTAGGAACAAACAAGACCAATTTTCAGTGTCTTAACACAAATGTTTATTTCTTACATAGACTACATATTCAAAATGAGTTTGTAGAAAAGCTCTGTGACTCAAGACATCAAAGACTTCATCTGGATCCATGATCACTGCAGCAATGGGAAGAAAGAGTGGCTAATTAAGCACTTGCATTTAGAGTTTCATTGGTCAAAGCGAATTGCTTGATTTCAAATAGGGCACTGTGAAGTGCAATACTGCCTTTTACCCAAGGAGAAGGAAAATTGGAAGATATGTGAGTAGAATTAATGACTGACATACCTTTCTATTGTTTTAAAGGAGTTTAAGATATCCAGGTAAAGAACTATTTGAAAGCATTTTCAGAGAAAGAAAGAGCATGGGCAAAGGCAGTAAGCTGTTATGTAGTTTAATTTTAGGGAACTGCATGTAATTCAAAGTAATTGAAACATAGCATGTGTGAGGGATAAAGACAAGTGAAGAAATTGGAGGGAAGACATGAGTTAGATTAAATCAGACTATGGAAATAAAACTCCATCCTAAAGTACATTGGGAAGCATTGAATGATACAATATACTTCAGGAGAATTTCTTGATTAAATTTTATTTGTGAGAGATTATTCTGCAGGCAAGGTGGGGGATGGTTTTGAGCGGAAGAAGATTGGAGACAGAAAGACCTATAATAATGCTAATGCAGTAAGGCCAATGAGACCCCCATCCCCTCCTCCAAAAGAGGGCAATGACAGAAGAGATAGAAAAGAAGGGAAACAAAAGATAAAAAGGTAGGGAAAGTATGTATGGGGTGGGTTCCTGGGTAAAGAGGAAGTCTTGGCAGGAAACAGGACACTTCTTACACTGAGATCAAAGTGGAGGTACTGGTATGGACAATGTTTGTGTCTGAGCATATGTGTGTGTGTGTGTGTATTTGTGTGTGTTTGATATGTATCTAAATGTTTGTGTTGGTGTGTGTAAGAGAGTGAATTAGAAGAAGCTTTTAGATGAATGATTTGTATATAATGATCTCTATTCTCGTTGTGATGGGAGACAAGCTCATGTACTCAGACTACAATGATGATGTGTGGAAGATTCCAAGAGAGCTCTATAAGCTGGAATGATGACTGAGTCAAATGGGAGATTCTGCAGACTTGGGGCAGAGAAGTTTCTGGACAGTATTATGCCCTTGTAAAAATCAGATTACAAATTTTACTTCAAAATTGAATTGGGAAACTCATTTGCTTTTTTCTTTACCTTTTCTAGAGTTCAGCAATAATTTTAAGATATATGCTTTAAAAGAATTTTGTGTATACTGTTTCCATTAAAGGGATTCATTAGATATAATCTAGCCCCTGCCCCAAAAGTTTGGCTAATGTGATGATTTCAATAACAGAGGGAAAATTCTTAAAACTAGTGAAATAGTCGTCCAGTGCTTTTATAAAATATTTTTTTATGATAGAATTTTAAATAAAGTAGTATAATGTTACTGTCAAGTTTAATTTTCAAAAAAAAAATAGAAAAGTGATTGGAATACTTAATGATATTTTTCTTAAAAAGGATTTTTGAAGGCATTGTTGGGAAAGTACTATAATTTAAAGTATATTCTAAAATCGTGTTTCTTTTTTACCATTGAGTGTTAGGCCCAAGGTTATTTTAAACATTTGGTATGCTAAATTTGTTATTGCAAATTAAACTTTTGAGACCTTGCTGACAGTACCAGTTTTATCTAATGTCAGAGTACTGCTTTAGTAGAAAGAACTGTACTGACCTGCTCAACGCATGTGGTGGATATATGAAAAATTATGATATAATAGACTCAATAGAAATAATATTAAAAGCATATAACTCTGGAAGAGAGAATAACAAAAAAAAATGGAAAGGTTGATTTAACAAGATTCTTTACTTAGACTGGAAGATAACTTGGGACGTCTGATATAGATTAGAAACTCAGTTGTCAATTTGAAAAATAGGAACTAGTGTTTAAATTTATTTTGTTGTTATTCAGAAGACTTTCATTTCAGAAAGTAAATATTTTTGAGTACTAATTTATATATATATTTTCCAATGCTTGTTGACAAAATGACAGCACATGTAATTTGGCCTCTTAAAAATTATCCAAATATACTTTTATTGAAGCTACTTAGCTGATGATACAATTTGGTTCGGAGACCAAATGACAGAAACTGTACAATTTATAGGTAATTAAATTAGTATAAGCTTAGTATATTATGAGACCATTCTTATACTCTAAGAACCTTAAATATAAGGGAATTCATTAACTACTTTAATGAGTTGAGGTCATCAGGTTTAGGTTGTTATTTTTGTCTAAAAAAATTATTTAGATTGTGTGTTGCTTCAACAGTGAGTAACTTATTTATTAAAACCAGCATGATGTAATGATACTAATAACATTTATTGACTACTTACTATGTGGGAAACACCACGTTAAGTAGTTCATCTGAATTAGCTATTTAATTTAACCTTTAAATTATTACTGTACCCATTTAAAAAATGGTTAAGAGCTTAGCTTGGTCAACTAAAAAGTGACAGAACCATAAAGGAAACAAGTTAAAGTAGGGAAGAGTTAACCTACCCTTTATCAATTTCATATTCTTATAGAAGATAGTTTATACTAATATTTTAAAATTCAAAGTATTTTTAATTAACAATAATATGTATTTAATTAAGTATAATAATTAAACATAACACATAGATATTTTAAGTTAATGTAACTGTTCTGGAGAATTATGTACTCAAAAATATGTATGAGCGTCTTATCAAAGCTAAACAGGACAAATTCAAAGGTAGGGGCTTAGAGTTGTTCGTAGCCTTCTTACCACATTCATTTTTAAATGCCTTATTTGAAAGAGAATATTCTGGTTTATGTTTTTCATATTTTTTCCCTTTTAGAAAGAGGCAGATGGTATGAAAACTGGACTCCTTTATTTAAAGGGAATGTTGGTATTTATAACCAAACTTATCTCCAGCAAGATTTGTTTTTTGCAGCTGTTCCAGGTTGGGAAAAAATATTATATTAAAGCCCTGGCTTGTTTTTCTTTCTATATTTAGGGGGTAAAATCTTTAGAATGTGCAAAAACGATGTTGATTTTAAAAACGAATGCAGTGTAAACTGTGATTTTCTTTTGCTTCTATATGTGAATTTTCTGTTTGTATGCTGTGATGATATTACTTTTTGTTTCAATGATCTATTTCCTAGATATATCACACTTGAGAAATAATTTACTCATAATTTTCATATCATCAATGTATTCTATGTGTTCTAGTAGATTTTCAGTAAGAGACTATGTTATTAAATAAACCACTTTTTAATTTTCCATTTTGATATTTTAGTTATTTTCATTCTACCCAGAGCATCTTTTTCACCTGGAAATTAACTTTCTTTGTTCTTATAGCTGTTATATACTATGATATACATATATATATATATATATATACACACACATACATATATATATATATATATATATATATGCATTTAAAAATTTATAGATTTAAAAGCACTTTTTACATGCATTATTAAAAAGTTTCCAAAGAAGAAACAAACTCTTTTCAGAGCAATACCATGAGATGCTTTTCAATGATTCCAGGAAGTAAAACACACAAGTGATTTTGTGTGTTTAATTTTATAGAACAAGGTCATTTTATTCAGCTAATGAGAAGGCAGAGGTATTAAGAATTTGAAAATTACTTAGCCTCACTGACCTCATTTCCCCAAACATAATTACGTTGGCAGTAAGACAAAGGAAGAAGGGTCTTTCCTGGACCTCCTGGTCCACCGAGTGTGCTAACCACTTGATATGCAACTAGGTGGTTTCACTCTCAGGGTCCCCAAGATAAATGAGCCATAGAGCAATTATGAAGTCATCTCAGGGAAGCTGAGAAGGAGGAAGCCCATTTGGACAGTGCTCTCGAGCTTTGCACTAGGTGCACACTTGAGGCAAATGGAAAACACAGCACAGCTCAGGAGAAGCCCAGAAATGAATATCAGAAAAAACACAGTAAAGTCTAACACATTTGACACAAAAATAACATTGATTCTCATCTTTAGTGTGGATTCTCAGAGTGACTGAGGGGTGGGAATCAGAAATCAGTCTAAAAGAGGCCTTGACTTAAGAAATCTGGAGCTATTGGCTTTTATTTTTTAATCGGAAATCTCACTTTGAGTGGAAAAAGTAACTTGCTCTTAGGTAAATTCATTCACAGAGTTGTGAGAAAAAGCACGTTCATACACAGAGCCAGGAAAAAGCCCCAAGACTGAGTCTCCTTCTAGAAGTTGAGGGCTGGGAATGACTAAAGAAAGAGGCTGGTAATTAATAGAGTTTATAAAGGGAAACTTACATATGAGTCACATCTTAGGTGGCTGCAAGATGAAATGGATCCCTGTACAGCTTGGCAGGTGCCAATGAATTATATAGGATAAAAAGGTGGGGAACAGGGGACAGTCACAGGTAATAGTAAGTGAATACTACCAGGAATGGGAAATTACATGCTTGACCAGGTCAGGACAATAACCTGTTTCAGGAACCAGCACATAGAAGGAGGTAAGGGAGGGGAGCTGATTTATGTCAGAATGAACATCAATTATGATCAGACAGTCTCTAAGGGGGGTTTGCTGAAAGCAACCTCTGTTCTAGCCTGGATCCAGCTTACAGGACAGACAATGGTCACATCATAGAACAGTCTATCCTCCCCAAAGAACTTGGTTTGTGTTTTGAGTGAAGGCTACTGTTGGCTGCTTCATGAAGACGTTGAAGGGAACAGTACGATCTCAGAAACAGGTGCAGCCAGATTGTGTGTTTGGTTGTGCCTTCTGAGTCATTTCCTATGTTTCTTGTAGCTGGTTATAAGTTAACTACGTCATTGCTCAGACATGGCACCCTGCACTCTATGTTTGAAATCTAATCTACTCAAATATTTGTCAATTGAGTTTTCTGTAACAACACTATGCTAAGTGTTGAGGGTGATGCAGAAAGCAGATGAAATTCTGTCTTCGATGGATCTCACACTCTAGAGATAGTTGAATACACAGAAAGTTTTTCCTCTTTAATTTTCCTTGTCTTCTCATTTACTTATCTACACTCTAAAATTCAGAAACTTCATTTTGAGATGTATTAGATATGAATTAATTTCTTTTGGTACAAACCCATTTCTTTCCTGGATTAAATGTAATAATATATTTTGACATCTGATGGTTCCAGAAAATCAATAAAACTAGTCGATGATTAATGTTTGACTGAAAGTGAAGGGAGAGGCTTCTGGGGAGATACTCAAGTTCCAGCAAGAGTCTCAAGAGCTGAATGGAAGAAAATAACTTTTAACAACTATTTTGCTATTCACTTACAGAGAGGTAAGCGCCGACATGTCCTAAATATGTCATAATGTATTTCTTCAAGAATGACAAAATAGGTGGTGGAGGTAAGATACTTGAGAAGTCAGTGGTCAAATTTACTCCTTGAGGAGTGCTATGTAGCATTGCTAAGATGGGAAGTTTATTCCTGGTATGACAAATTTTGCTTATGGAGCAAAATTTCTTAGGTGGTTTCTTTGCATTCATCTATCTTTCATAAATTTATTTGATGAAGTGGTTTTGGTTGAATTAAACTTGATAGTGAAAGAAAGGAAAGATTGAGTTTTGGTATGTTTAAATGAGTATTATACCCATTATTTGTGATTAAAATTTAAAGTGCCTAGCCTTAAGATGCTCTAGCTCTTGTATCCTAGAAATCAAGGTTGGAATCTCATTCTCACAAAGTGTCCTCTCAGATATAGTCTTCGAAAACTGAGCATTCTAACTACTTTGCAGAGAATAAGATTCAATTTAGTATTTTTAAGACTTTCTGGGACACAGCAGGGGAGGGAAAATGCATGAGAGAAAAGAAGCCTTTCTTAAAAGTACTAGAATGAGTATTGAAAACAGACAGACCTGCCTTCACAATTGGCAATTCAAGGCTTGATGTGTGTGTTTGTTGGCTTCTGATTCTTTTTTCAGCCTCACTCTTGGATGTACCATTTGCTAATGAGTTATTATTTTGAGTTGTCAAATTATGTACAGAATATCAGCATCTTCAAAGTTCTAGTCCTTGCCTCTGTTTCATTTTTTTTTTCTTTATTATGACTTTCTGGGGACAGATGACCTCTGTGATGGAAGATGTAGAGCCGAAGATTGGCAGGGCAATGCAACCTCTATTTTCTTGCCTTTATTTTTCTTCAAAAACTTAGCAAGTGAGGAATAGTTTAAAAGAAGAAGAAAGTAAATGTTTAGATAACAAAGAAAATGGACGACATTCATCTCCCATTAAGAAACAAAATGAGTCTTTCACTGAGTGAAGGTTTATCATGGATTACAAGGGTTGGACAGTGGGTTAGGCCGGATTCATCATTTACCAGTTGGCAGGCACTGAGCAAATTGCTTGAACTCTCTGAACCTTAATTTTCTCATCTATAAAATGGAGATACTTGCTTAACCATGTAATTGTGAGAGTAAATTAGATAATTGTGTAAAGAACTCAGTATGTTGTTTGGCACTTGATAGATGTTCAATGAATGTTAGCTCTCCTTTTCACGAGAAAGTTCAACTAAGTGATTCAGGCCAAATTGAGAAGTTGCTGTTTCATTCTCTAGGAAAAGAAAAACCAATAATGCTGCAATAATTATATCTTCTTTTGTACAAGAGAGCAACTAATTCTATGTTAAGAAAATTTGGTCCAACAATATAAGAGAATGATGAAACAATAGGGTTTTACTTTTTTTTAATCAGAGGCATTTAAAAGTCTCTCCGATGTTTCATATGTAAGTCTTCTGATGAGGTGTGAGTGTGGCATCCTTTGAAACTTGCTAAGATGACCCCTGGGAAAAGTCATCTTTGTTCAGGGTGAAGGATGCATTTCCCATACCTCTTCCCTTCTTTTATAGAAGGCAAAATATATCTTGGAGTAACTCAACTTCCTGTTCCATTGTCAAAGGAACTCTCTGGAGAGTGTGCACATACTTTTCTTCCATGGAAAGAGAGATGACCTTGAGAAGGAAAGCTGGGCATCATCATGCTACTTTCTCCAAAGGCTCACAAATAAGTGCTTTAATGGGTGGTAGTTTACATGGGTAGGAATATATAGATTTATTCATTGGCATTAATTTGCATTATTCAGAAATCCCTGGTGTCAAATTTAGAATGGTGCTAGTTTTTCTGTAGCCTATTTATTGATTAAACAATGAAAGAGGTACTAAAGTTTGTTAGAGGAATATCTATCTACCTATTTGTCACTTGTGAGAACAGACAGAAATGTTTACTTAGGTACAAAAAAATATTAATAAAAGCAATTAGTCACCCAGTGGTTGAGGTGTTAATTATATTAAAGTTGATTTTTCACTTATGCATATGTTATAGATCAAGCCATACTTGATTGTTATGTGTGTGGCACAAAGAAAACTTAATTTCTCTTAAAATACTCTGTAAAACTGACATATTGAATTCTCTCATCCATGATAATCTGAATCAATAATTTCTTTCCATATTTTAATTATTTTAAAACATTAGGACGTGTACTTCTTGATTAAGAAACAAAGAGAAATCATGATGATAAATTTGTGCTCTTAAACAATATTTAAACCAAAGGCAAACACATCTTCCTCATATAGAGGGTTCTATGCTTGGACTTGACAGTCAGATGACTGCCTTCCTCACCTCTCTGAGCTTACTTTCCTGCTCTGTAGGATGACAACAGGATCTACTTTATAGTTTCATTGTGATATTTAAATAAAATAAAAGCTAACTACATATTTTTTGTTTTAATTATAAAAAGCTAACTCATGAGTAGGATTTTTTTAGTGGTGTGGTGTCCATGAATAAACTAGAATTATGTATCCAGTTGCCATTTATGATTTAATTACTGAAATTAGAAAGTTAACCTGCCATACTTGAGCACAGCTGCACATTTTTGTCAGAAGAATCTTGCCTCAGAGTCACCCTATAAAGGAACTAGTATTTACTTATTAATACTAGTTCTCAATGTCTAAACCCCGTGAGATGGTACTTACCTCATAATGAATTTCAAAGTTCAGAATGTGTGACTTTATTATCTTGATAAAATACTCATCTGTACACTTTATAATACATGTAGAAATGTATGCTACATGAAAAAAACTTGGTCAAAAATAATTAAGCCATCTTTTGTTAGAAATAGTGATTCCTACCCTCCTCTTTAGGCCAGTGAAGGCCTTGTGATGGTCTGCTAGATCTGGAGGAAAGAAAGTTCTTTGCCTACCTCCTACGGGTACTGTCAAACTGCTTAAGACATCAAGGAAGCACCATGGCAGAATAGCCATCTGTTTTCCCCATAAGGGTGGTTCTCTTCTCTTTGACCTAGTCTTTTCGATGCTTCCATTCAGGGATGGGGCATCCTGTGTGACTTTGAGAGAGCTTCTCACCTCAGCTCCTTCTTCCCTTGCTCCCTCTCGGGTAGTGCTGGGTGGAAAAAAAGCCAGCCAGAAATAAATATTCCTCAGATCTTATCATTCTTCTCTTTGATAAGAATAAATGTGCCAGTATTTTTTTCTTTTGAATCATTTCTTATTTTTCAATTATAGTTGACATTTCTATAACGTATGAAGTGATAAATCTAGTACTTATCTGACACCATACATCATTATTACAGTATTATTGACTATAGTCTCTATGCTATACTTCATATACCCATGACTATTTTGTAACTATCAATTTGTACTTCTTAATTTCTTCCCCTTTTTCACCTATTCCCCTGACCCCCTCCCATCTGGCAACCATCAAACTGTTCTCTGTTTCTATTTTGTTTGTTTATTCTGCTTTTTAGTTTCCACATATAGGTAAAATCATATGCTATCTATCTTTTCCTGTCTGACTTATTTCACTCAGCATAACGCCCTCTTGGTCCATCCATGTTGTTGGAGATGGCAAGAGTTCATTCTGTTTTGGCTGAGATAGTCTTTCATATATACATATATATACATATTGACTTCTTTATCCATTCACTTGTTGATGGATACTTAGGTTGCTTCTCTAACTTGGCTATTGTAAATAATACTGCAAGGAACATATGGATACACATGTCCCTTCAAAGTAGTGTTTTCGGTCTCTTCAGATAAATACACAGAAGTGGAATTGCTGGGTCCTTCCTTGTCTCTTATCATAGCCTTTGTTTTAATGTCTTTTTTGTCATATTGTTACTCCAGCTTTTGTTTTCTTTTTTAGGTTTTATTTTCATGAAATATCTTTTTCCAACCCTTTCCTTTCCTTTCAGTCTGTTTATGTCTTTTAATCTGAAGTGGGTCTCCTATAAGCAACATATATAAGGGTCTTGTTTTCTTATCCATTCAGACATCCTATGTCTTTTGATTGGAGCATCTAATTCATTTACATTTAAAGTGATTATTGCATTTAAAGTGATTATTGCTAGATATGTAGTTTTTGCCATTTTTTTATTTATGTTTTTGATCTTTTTTTCCTTCTTAAATAAGTCCTTTTTTTTTCTTGTTATACTGGTTTAGTGGTGATGAACTCCTTTAGTTTTATCTTGTCTGGGAAGTTCTGTATCTGTCCTTTGATTCTATGTGATAGTTTTCCTGGGTATAGTAATCTTGGTTGTAGGTCCTTGCTTTTCATCACTTTGAATATTTCATGCTAAGCCCTTTTAGCTTGCAAAGTTTCTGTTGAGAAATCAGCTAACAGTCTTATGGGAGCTCCCTTATAGTCAACTAACTGCTTTTCTTTTGCTGCTTTTAAGATTCTTCTTTTGTCATTTTAATTATGATGTGTCTTGGTGTGGGCCTGTTTGGGTTTATCTTGTTTGAGACTCTGTGCTTCCTGGGCTTATATGTCAATTTTCGTCACAAGGTTAGAGAAGTTTCCATCATTATTTCTTCAAATAGGTTTTCCAATTCCTTGCTCTCGCTCTTCTCCTTATGGTATCCCTATGATGCGAATGTTGGTATGCTTGATGTTTTCCCCAAGGCCCCTTAAATATCCTCATTTTTTGGATTCTTCTTTTTGCTGATCTGATTGGTTGTTTTCTTCCACCTTGTCTTCCCAATTGCTGATTTGATCCTCTGCTTCAAATGATCTACTGCTTTTTTCCTCTATGTATTATTCATTTCAGTTATTGTATTCTTTATTTCTGATTAGTTCTTTTTCATGTTTTCTATCACCATTTTTATGTTTTCTATCTCTTTTGTTGAAGTTCTCATTCAGATCATTGAGCATACTTAGAACCAATGTTTTGAACAAGCATCTAGAAGATTGCTCATCTCCATTTGGTTTAGCACTTTTTCTGGAACTGTGTTTTGTTCTTCATTTGAGACACATTTCTTTGTTTCTCCATTTGGCCTCCTCCCTGTGTTTGTTTCTATATATTAGGTAGAACTGCTACATCTCCCAGTCGTGGTAGAGCAGCCTTATGTAGTAGGTGTCCTGTGCTGCCCCGTGGCATTGTCTCCCTAGTCACCTGAGCAGGATATTCCAGGTATGTACCTTGTATGGGTTGTGTGTGACCTCCTGTTGTAGTTGAGCCTTGGTGGCTGTTTGCATGTCAATGAGAGGGATTGATCCTCAAGCTGATTGGTTGTAAAGACTGGCTATGACTATAGTGGAAGAGGCATTGTGCAGCTGCTGACCTTATGGAGCAGGATTTTCTTTAATAGGGCTCTAGTGCCTGTCCAGTTTGCCCTTTGGGTGTATTGTTTGTGGAGTTTTGTTTGGTTTTATTTTAGTTTGTTTGTTTTGTTTTTTTGGTTCTATATATAAGTGAAATTATATGGTATTTGTCTTTCTCTGACTTATTTCACTTAGCATAATACCCCCAAGATCCATTAATATTGTTGCAAATGGCAAGATTTCTTTCTTTCTTTTTTTATGGCTGAGTAGTATTCCTGTGTGTGTGTGTGTGTGTGTGTGTGTGTGTGTGTGTGTGTGTGTGTGTGTGTGTATCAGTTTCTTTATTCATCCATGAATAGGCACCTAGGTTGTAACCCTATCTTGTCTCTTGGGAACAATACCTCAGTGAACAAAGGGATGCATATATCTTTTTGAATTAATATTTTTGTTTTCTTTGGATAAATAACCAGAAATGGAAAATCTGGATGATATGGTATTTCTATCTTTAATTTTTTTTTGAGATAAACACATCTATACACTTTACTTTTTAAATCTTCATAAGAACACTGCAAAGTAGACAGAGTTGTCTCCATTTTCGTAGGTAAAGAAACAGACCCGAGGAGAGGGTTCTAAATAACTCTACATAGCGATTTCTCACATTACATTTTATTTTTTATTTTTTATTTCATTTTTTTAATTAAGTTTATTGGGGTAACATTGATTAATACAATTATATAATTTTCAGGTGTACAATATAATTTGAGATCTTTATATTCTATTGTGTGTTTACCACCCAAAGTCCAGTTTCCTTCAGCTACCATATATTTGATCCCATTTACCCACTTTATCCTCCCCCTAACTCCCTATATTTGACCTCTTTTACCCCATCTACCTCCCAGCTCCTCCCCCACATCTTACCCTCTGGTAATCACTAGTCTATAGTCTATGTCCATGAGTCTCTGTTTGTTTGTCCTGTTCATTTGTTGCTTTTAGGTTTAAATTCCACATGTAAATGATATCATGTGACTTTCAACTTTTTCTGTCTGGCTTTTTTTGCTTAGTATGATTATTTCAAGGTCTATCCATGTTGTTACATCTCTTCTTATGGCTGAGTAATAGTCCACTGTATATATGTACCATAGCTTCTTTAGCCAATCATCTATCATAGGTCACTTCAGTTGCTTCCATGTCCTGGCCACAGTGAATAATGCTGCTATGAACATGAGTGTGTAAATATCTTTTCAGATATGAATTTTCAAGTTTTTGGGGTAAATACCCAGTAGAAGGATTGTTGGATCATATGGTAGATCAATTCTTAGTTTTCTGAGGAACCTCCATACTGTTTTCCATAGTAGTTGTACCAATTTGCAGTCCCACCATCAGCGTATGAGGGTTCCTTTTTCTCCGCATCCTCTCTAACATTTGTTATTACTTGTCCTGTTGTTTACAACTATTCTGACAAGTGTGAGATGGTATCTCATTGCAGTTTTGATTTGCATTTCCCTAATAACTAGGAATGTTGAGCATCTTTTCATATGTTTGTTGGCCATTTGTATGTCTTCTTGGGAGAAGTGCTGTTCAGGTCCTCTGCCCCTTTTTGATTGGATAGTTTTTTTGTTTTGTTTGTTTGTTATAGAGTTGTATGATATCTTTGTATATTTTGGTTATTAAGCACTTTGATTACTGATTCGATTTCGTTGGTGGTAATTGGTCAGTTCACATTTTCCATTTCTTCTTGACTCAGTCTTGAGAGATCGTATGTTTCTAGGAAAGTATCCATTTCTTCCAGATTATCAAATTTGTTGGCATATAATTGTTTGTCATATTTCCTTATAATCATTTGTATTTCTGTAGGGTATGTAGGTACTTCTCTTTCATTTCTGATTTTATTTATATAGGTCCTCTCTTTTTTTCTTGATGAGTCTGGATAAAGGTTTTTCAATTAGTTTATCTTTTAAAGAACCAGCTCTTGGTTTCAATGATCTTTGTATTGTTTTTTTGAGACTCTATTTTGTTTATTTCTGCTCTGATCTTTATTATTTTCTTCTTTCTACTCACTTACAGATTTGTTTGCTGTTCATTTTCTAGTTCTTTTAAGTGTAAGGTTAGATTGTTTATTTGAGATTTTTCTTGTTTCTTGAAGTAGACCTCTATGAATATCCCTTTGTAGGACTGCTTTCACTGTGTCCCATAGATTCTGAGTCATTGTGTTTTTGTTTTCATTTGTCTCTAGGTATCTTCCGATTTCTTCCTTGATCTCATCGTTGACCCATTCATTGTTGAGTAACATGTTATTTAGCCTCTGTGTGTTTTTTTATTTTCTAATTTTTTTTCTTGTAGTTGATTTTTAGTTTCATACTTTGTGGTCAGAAAGATGCTTGATATGACTTCAGTCTTCTTAAATTTGTTGAGACATGTTTTATAGCCTAACATGTAGTCTGTCCTGCAAAATGTCCCATGTGGACATGAGAAGAATGTTTATATTCTGCTATTTTGGGGTGAAATACTCTGAAAATAGCAATTAAATTTTATCTGGTCTAGTGTGTCATTTAAGGCTACTGAATCCTTGTTGATTTTCAGTCTGGCAGATCTGTCCTTTGGTGTCATGGCATGATCATGTCTCCTACTATGAGTGTATTACTGTCAATCTCTCCCTATATGTTGGTCATTAATTGCTTTATATATGTAGATGCTCCTATGTTAGGTACATATATATTTATTAGGGTTATATCCTCTTATTATATTGATTCCTTTATCATTATGTAATGTCCTTCTTTGTCTCTCATTATAGTGTATTTTGGCTGATATAAGTATTGCTACCCCAGCCTTTTTTAAATTTTCATTTGCATGAAATATTTTTTTCATCCCTTTACTTTCAATTTGTGTGTGTCATTTGATCTGAAGTGGGTCTCTTGTAGACAGCATATGTATGGGTTTTGTTTTCTTATCCATTCAGCTATCCTATGTCTTTTGATTGAAATATTTAATCTATGTATATTTACGATGATTATTGATAGTTACATAGATATTGCCATTTTAATATTCATATTTACGTGTTTTTCGCATTTTCCCTTAATATTTCTTGTAATATTGTCTTGTTGGTGATTAATTCCTTTAACTTTTACCTACCTGGGAAGCTCTTTACCTCACCTTTAATTTTAGTTGGTAGCCTTGCTGGGTAGAGTAGTGTAGGTTTAGGTCCTTATTTTTCATCACTTTGAATATTTCGTGCCAGTCCCTTCTGGCCTGCCTAGTTTCTTTTGAAAAAAAAAAAAATAGCTGACATTCTTATGGGAGTACTCTTGTAAGTAACTATCTGCCTTTTCCTTGCTGCTTTTAGGATTCTCTCTTTGTCTCCAACCTTTAGAGATGATGTATCTTGATGTGGGTCTGTTTGGGTTCCTCTTGTTTGGGACTCTTTGCTTCCCGGATTTATATGTCTATTTCCTTCACCAGGTTAGGGAGGTTTGTTGCCATTATTTCTTCAAATAGCTTCTCAATTGCTGCTCTCTGTATTCTCCTTCTGGTACCCCTTTGATGTGGTTGTTGGTACATTTGATGTTTTCCCAGAGGTCTGTTAAACTATCCTTATTTTTGTGGATTCTTTTTTCTTTTTGCTTCTTCCTGTTGGGTGTTTTCTGCCACTTTGTCTTCCAAATTGCTGATCAGTCCTCTACTTCTTCTAATCTACTTTTGATTCCTTCTAGTGTATTCTTTATTTCAGTTATTGTATTCTTTATTTCTGACTGGTTTTTCTTTATGGTTTCTATGTCCTTTTTTATACATACTACCTCTCCATTGAAGTCCTCACTGAGGTCATCTATTCTCCCCTAAGATTATTGAACATCTTTATACTCTGTGTCTCAGGTTAGTTACCTCCATTTCATTTAGTTTTTTTTTTTTCCCCCCCCTGGAGTTATCTCCTGTTGTTTCCTTGTGGCATGTTTCCTTGTTTTCTCATTTTAGTTGCCTCTCTGTGTTCATTTCTATGTATTAGGAATATTTGTTACATTTCCCATCGTTGGCTAGTTGGTCTTATGTAGTAGGTGTCCTATGTGACCCGGTTGTGCAGTCTCCCTGATCACCTGTGCTAGGGGTTCTGGACGTGTTCCGTGTGTGTTTGTGTATGTTCTCCTGTTGTAGCTAAGCCTTGATTGCTGTTAATATGTCAATGGATGGCGTTGACTCTGATGTTGACTGGCTGTGGAGACTGGCCATTCTCACAGGGTATGAGCTGTTGTGTGGGGGCTGACCTCATGGAGTGAGATTTGCCCTAGCAGTCTTGTGTACCTGTTGAGACCACTCTTTGGTTGTATCGCTTATTGGGCTAGGCAAGTGTTGTTCTGTTGTGGTCTGGCACCAGCCTTTGGGTGTGTTGGTTCTGTGGCCCCTTGGGAGGGGCTCCCATGTAGACCCAGTTCAGCCAGTTTATTTGCTCGAGGCTACCTAGTAGAAGATACAATAATCCGCAGATTAGCTGGATCTGGAGGCAAGTTGTAGAGAACACTCTGTGATTTGAGGTTGGTTACTCTCAGTACTGGGCTTGGGGCAGCTTAGCAAAAGGACCAGTTTACCTCAAGACCAAGGGCTGCCTGCCAGCTGCCCTTATGATTTCACAGCTGGAAGAGCCTTTGAGTGGTATGCAAATTGGATAGGGCTGAGACTCAGGGACTCACTAGGGTAAAGTGAATGAATTTCACCCAGCCAACACAGAGTCAGATTCCATGCTAGTGCTGAATCTGCAGCTTCCTGTAAAAATCTGAGATCACAGCAAGGCCAGCTTCTGTCCTCCTCATGCCCTCAGACCTCTGCAATCTGCTCAAGACATACTGCAGCTTGAGTCAGCACCAGTGGTTTGTCACCAAAAGAAATCATGGCAGAAAATTTCTAAATTTGATGAAAACTTTAAACTCACAGATCTAAGAATTCAAGGAAATCTAACCAGGATAAAAATAAACAGAGACCAAAGCGCATTAAAATTAAATAGGCGAAAATAGTGATTTTAAAAATCTAAAGTAGCCAGAGCAGGGGAGGAATGTGAAATGAAAAAAGAAAAATAGATAATTTGAAGAGTGTTCATCAAAACTATGCCAGCCAGAAAACAAAGAGTGCCATCTATCAAGTACCAAAAGAAAATCATTGTGACCCTAGAATTCTATACTCAGGAAAAATGTTCTTCAAAAATGAAAGACTAAATACTTTTCTATCTAATAATAAGGAGAGAGAATTTGTTGCCTAAAGATTGGCACTACAAGGAATGTTAAAGTTCTTTAGGAAAAAGGAAAATGAAACATTAATCTATATAAAAAATAGAGTACTAAAAATAGTAAATATTATAGTAAATATAAAAGACATTTTTCTCATTTAAAAATTTTAGAAAGATATCTGGTTGGTTAAAGCAAGCATATTAGCTATGACTTATATATGTAGATGTAAGTGTATGACAATAGCTCAAAGGATAGAGAAGGGAGATGGAAGTTTACTGTTGCAAGGCCTGTTTAATATGAAAAATGGTAGAATATTATTTGAAGATAGACTGGGCTAAGTTATATATGTATATTATAAATACTAGAGTGGTCACTAAATATGCAAAACAGAGAGGAATTACTAATAAATTAAAAGTTAAGATAGAATGCTTAAAGTATTCAAATGATCTCAAAGAAGCAGGTAAAGAACAACAAGGTAAAGAACAGATTTGACAAATAGAAAATAAATTTTATAATAATGGATATAAACATAAATATATTATAATTCTATTAAAAGGATCCTACCACCCCATTTAAAACAGATATTTTTAGACTAGGTAAATAAGCGAGACCCAACTATACTGTCAACAGATCCAATTAAATACCTCTGTGCAAACTATCTCAATTTTGTCTTCCTTCCTTGTTTCAACCAGATAACCAAAAAAATTGGTGTTTTGATGTTTATTTTTAGAAAGCAATAATATATATATTTTCCATAAATATTATCATCTATTGATTTGGATGTTTTAGAATGTTATATAGACATATTAGCATGTATCTTTGTCCATACATTTTAACCACTTAATATTTCATTGATGAATAAATTGTGATGTACATACATGGCTTTTCTTTTTTTCAAATTTTTTGCTGTTATTAGAAATGTTGTAGTAAACATTCTTGCTAGTGTTTTAAGTGTATTTGGATTGTTTCCGTAATTCATATAACTAGCAGTGGAATCGATGTTTCTGGTGTTTATGTATCTTAAATTTTACTAGATATTGCTGCATCATTTCTCAAAATACTCATTAATTACTGTTCTTATTTTTATTGCAATAATATATTCTCTTAAAAATTTCATAAGTGGCCTTACATATATTTTAGAGGTATTCATAGTATTTATAAATATTTTATTGCTATAGAAAATTATGATTTTTATATGTAGACTTCATATATAGTAACATTGCTGGGCTCTTATAAAGAAAATTGTACAGATTCTAATAATTTGACTACAGTTTCTTTTATCTGCCCTTGTGAGCCTCCTACCCCTGTCATATTATTTGAGATAATAACTTCTGTTTTCTGTTTCTTTCCAATACCTATGTCCTTTTTCCCCTTGTTTTATTATATTATCTAGATTTCTTAGTACAATGAATATTTTTGTCTTGTTTGTTGTTATCACTATTAAGGATAATCTTTTCTTTATCTGTTTGCTTCTCTATTAACAGAGTAAGAAAGCTTTTTCTATTCTTGTTTCCTTCCTCCCTCCCTCCCACCTTTCCTTTCTTCTTCATTCTCTTTTCTTTTTTCTCTGTTTTTAAAAATCAGGTATTGGATTTAACTTTTCTTTTTTGTGCATCTACTGAGGACTTCCGGTTTTTTCTTGTCCTTTAATCAGTGAACATGGAAAATATTGTTAATGTGTTGTCTATCTAATGTTATACAATCCTTGCATTTTTGTTATTAGCCCAGGTTCATCATCATTAATTTTGTTACTGTGATTGTACATACTGGATTTGGATTCTAATGTTATTCTTAAGATTTTTATCTTTCTTTATAAATGAGATTGGCCTATGATTTCTCATTCTCATAATGTCCTAGACTTTTTATTTTAAAGTTTTGTTAGCCTCATGAAATGAGTTGAGAACTGTTGCGCATACACACACACACACACACACACACACACACACACACACACACACGATGTAGCTTATAATAAGAATTATCTCTTCCTTGAAAGGTTAAAGAACTTACCTCTAAAACTATATAGTCTTGTCTGTTTTATGTAGTATGTATGTTTGTATCTTTTATTTTTAAGGGTAGATTTTTGAACACTGATTGACTTTCATTAATGATTATTTTTCTATTTAATTTTACTCTACCTTCTTAAGCTGCTATCAATAAGTCTGTTTTCTAAGAAATATATATTTTATCTTAATTTTCATATTTACTGACAAGGAGTTTTTCATGGTATCCTCTTGTTATATACTATTAATATTGGTGGAATATTTAGCCATCCTCTCTTTTTTATTTATAATGCTGAGATTTTCTTGCATCTTTTTCATATTTTATCATGACAGCAGTTCATGTTATTATTTTTCAAAGGATCAGCTTTTGTCTATTTCGTGATTATCTCATCACTTTTTCATCTTTGTTTTATATTTTATTTTTTATTGCTCTTAGTTTATTTTATCTCTCCTTGTAATTTGGAGAATTTTTTTCCCTAGAGTTTTCTTTTTAGTTTTTATTTTCAATATTTTGTCAATTCTATTTTCTTTCTTCTAAGTATTGTGTTAGCTGGATCCTATATTTCACTGAAGTATAATACAGCAGCATGCATATAACACAAGAGTATATATGGTGAATTTTCACAAAATGAACGCTCATATAACCAGAACCCTGATAATTTCTAGATATTTTAGTTGAAGTATTTTAATCTCTGTAGCCTATAATATTAGTGGAATTTGAAATTTTTAATTGCTTTTTTGACTATTTCAAATTTACATTTTCTATGTTTTTATTTGATAGCTTTAGTTTATTATTATTATTATTATTATTATTATTATTTTGCAAACCCGAATGCTCTTAAAAAGGCCAGTTTTCAAGCAGTACTTTGACATCTTTATAAATGAAATGCCTTATAAAAGGCATTAAGCATTTGATATAATAGGAATTAGGGAATAGGAAATGGGAGATAGAACTTACTACAATGTAGAATTTATGGTTTTCTTGCTTATGTTTTGGTTCATTTCTGGGATATCCTTTTCTCTATCAATTCTTTATTTTAGAAACATTTAAATATATTTTTTAGAATTGTACTTTCTTTTCTATTTTTATTTGTTTCTATATTGTAGAGTTATGTAAGTTAATAAGCTAGCATTTCTCCTCATTGCATTTCTCATGTTCTTATAATTTTAAACTCAATATTCTTTATTGTATTTCTCTGGTAGTATAATTTGGTGGTTTTATAAATTTGCAATTTGAATTATTGTTTGTAAATATAAGTTTTAATAACAATCTGTTTGAAAACTACCAGTCTGAAAAATTCTTATATTAGTAAAGTGGTAATGGAATAATTACATGGTACTTCAATATAATGAATGCACTTTATGCAAGTCTATAAAATTGGATGTATACTAGTTTTTGTATTTTTGTATCAATTTACTAATAAAGTTATATTTAAATATGTTATATAGTATTATGAAACTACTAGAAACAAAATAACAATAAAGGGGCAGTCTCATGGTTACCTTGAACTATTTATTTTACCTTATATATTTAAATTAAACTCACCTTAGTGAACATATCTTTCAATGGTTTTAAAAGATATATTTGAAAAGTATGTAGTAATAGTATTGGTCCTATCTTAATATACAAGGATGTGTTTATAGGCATAAAAATAATTACCCTTAACCTGAAACATATGCTCATGTATACTACATTTTTAAATTTGAGGGAAATTTAGGAATCATTTAAGAAGAGAAACAGCTTGACTTTGTCAAGGACATCCAGTCTTTTATTGAAGAGACATGGCTAAACTCAGGTTTTATGTCTTCTGGTTTATTTGTTTTCCTACTATGCTTGGATTTTGTCAAAGGGCAAATATTGAACATTTCTTGGAAACCATCTATGTGCCAAACTAGAACTTTTCTTTTTCAATTCACTATTCCTGAAGTAGTTAGCCAAAGAGAGAGAGAATGAAAGAAAACAAAAAAACCAAAAAACAAAAAAACAAATCTAGATTATTTTTTGCTCTCTGTAAATGGACTTAAGTGACTTTTCCAAGGATGTTTTTGTTGAATTTGGAAACCTAATTCTTGAAATAGATAATGCACGTTGAAATGACTAATAATTAGCGTAAGTAATGCTTACCATTAAACTAGATCAAGGAATTTTAGTGAGTTATATGTATATTTTACAGCTGGAAAGAGTGTAAGAATCATTGTTTTTAAATCTTAGATTAAGTGATGAATAGATATACATGTATATAATTTCATAATATAGATCTTGAATTCTGGCAATTTTTATATGCAATTTATTTTTTTATGTGTGAATATGTATATATAGTATGACTACATGTTTAAATAACACTTTTAGTCGATTGTTTAGAATCCCCCTTTTACCTCTTATAGTCAAAGAACCTTAATTTTATTGTTATCTACTTCTCCCACAAACAGCTATCCATATGCTTAGGGGAAACAGGCTTCATGGCTAGCATTAGGAATAGAACTAGTTGGCTTAAGAACAGTCTCATTTTCCTTATAATACAGTGTAAGGTGTAAAATTATGTGATTAGCATCTGTGAGGTATTTAATATTTGATGTTACTATTATTCTCAAGTTGGTTTACATCAGTACAAGTTAGTTAGTTCAAATAGGCTTTTGTCCATTGTTTCAGAGGTAATCTACAAGTTAAAAAAATTTGAGTATTAACTTTTTATTGCTAAATATTAAACAAAAAGTTAAATATGACAAATTTACATTGATAACAATGTTAGGTGTCTTACTGTGTCATAAGGTAGTTACAAATATAAATGTAGAAAGGGCAAAACTACAATGAATTGAGTGGTGCTGAATTGGAAATGAATTCACATCAATATGTATATTATCTACCTACCTCTGTCCACAGAGAAACAATATTACTCCATTAGCAATGAGCATATCTTGTCCTCAGATCTTGATTTATAATTAGTATTCCTCACTGAAGGGGAACTGGCCTTCTGGGAGAAGTGGCTGATTCCAGGGAATGACCAGGGAAAGTATAAAATGAACCTCAAATATTTTATTGTGCCAGAAAATAAGGAGATGCTTAAAAAATGATGTTAATATGTCAAAAGGACACAAATCACTGAAAGGTTCTTCCATTGGCTAATTCCAGGACAATTGGAGCATCAAAATAAACAAATGATATAAATGAATTGTAACGCTTTGACTAAAACAGTAATTTATGATTACATTCTATAAATACAAAAATGAATAAATAATTGAGGAAAATAATGCACTTTTTCATACAGTGGAATACCAACTAATAAATGTGGAAGGAATGATGAAAATAGAAAATCATTATTTAGCAACCATGTGAGTATAATTCAGTACAAACATGAATAAATGCTAAACTAGTAGTTTTAAATGTGATGAACAGGATATTTACATAGTTTTAAAGTACCTCTGCACCAAATACTTATTAATTACAAGGGGAAAAGACTAAATTCACAGTGTAGAAATCTGGCAGATATCACCTTAATCAAATGATCAAAGTTAATACCACCAGTTGAGAAAAACATGCAATGGGAAGAAAACAATATTGCTTTTGTGATATTGCTCCTGTGAGTTTAGTTAGAAAATAAATGAGGTAGAAATCAGTATAAAACAAGCCAGTCATAGGGAAAAATGAGAAATTCAAGTTGGTCATGCTCAGTTAGAATGAAGCTAAATGTGTGATGAAAGTCAAGGCTAAGGATGGAGATTACACACACACTCACACACACACACACACACACACACACACATTCATTCAAGGGAATGAGGAACCTTGGGAGAACATATGTGAAATAGATATACTATGAGAGATTGGGAGCACCAAAGTATAACAGGCAGATTGAGGAAGAGTGCTTATGAATGGAGTCAAGAAGAGATCAAGGTGGTGGAGGAGGAGAATCATGAGAGTGCTGGTTTGGAAACCAATGGCTAGAATTTCAAGATCAGGTGATCAGTAGTGGCATGCGTCACAGAGAGGATTCATAAATAAAGATAGTTTGTCCCATAGCACAATGTGATCTTGTGATATTCTAATATCTGCAGCAAGTATTGTCTAAAATAATCATGTTTTCTTAACTGTCAGTATTCTAGAATTGCCATTCTTTCCTTGTATTGCAACACTTTATGAATGACAAAACTAATTGAGCTACAGTGTGTAGTGAAAGTCCTTGTGTGCTTTATAGTAGGACAAGAGTATATCTCAGTTGGCCCAAGATAGTCCTGGTTTATACTTATTGTCCTCGTGTCATAGGATCCCCTTTCATTCTCAAAAGTGCCCTGTTGGACTGTATTCTAGGTCTCTGTTGACAGAATATTACTTTCATATCTAAAGCTAGGGAACTTATTGGTAAGCATGTCTCTTAGCCAGTTCTTGATATCTTTTATTCATCAACCAGATGCTTTTCCCCTTCCCTTATAATCCTTCTGAGTCAGCTTTCTAATAATCCCTTTGTTTCAACAAACTTTATATGAAACTAAGACTTCATGGGATATCAATATGCAAAATTTGAAACATTAGACAAGTAATATTGTAAACCTGCCATATTCAAGTAAGTTCCTCCTTTACAGATTGGTAAGCTACATGTAGAAACTCCAAAAAGCTTTGTAATAGTAAAAACAGAGTCTGCAGTTTTATATATTTGGTACCATATTATTGTAACCTTTAGAAACTTTTGGAAGTATGGTTTACATAAAAAATAACCTTTATTTGAAAGATAATGTAATTTATGTCATTAATGACTTTTTAAATTAACTACTAAAAGTTATATTATTGGCCAATCCTTACTTAACTGACCTATCTCCTTTTGCAAATATAATACAAGAAATTAACAAGTACATTTCCCATTTTGCCTAATTTGAACCCTGGTAAATAGTAATGATCATTTTTTTTTTTTTTTTTTGCTTAGGAAAATGAAAAGAGAAAACTTAAAAAAAAATTCTCTTTTCCAGATTTGAAATGCCTATTCCTCTGACAATCGTGCAAAGTTCAGAATTTTAAAATGTAATTCCACAGGGCTGAGCTAAAGCAAAAACCCTTGCCCCCAAGGATGAGCATTATTGATGGTACATGCAAGACAGCCTTTTGTCTATTCTGGGCAGTATAAATTTAATGTGTTGTTTTCAAGTATGCCTTGTGTCCAGATGCCACAACAATCTGTGCATTAAAAAGGCATTAAATAGGAACAGACTGGGCAAAATGGCATAGAGGATAGAAGCTTTGCTAATCTCCTCTGAGACTATATCGAAGTTGAGATGGAAACATGGAGCAAACAGCAAGAGAGTCACCTGGGGCTCTAGCTGAACAGAAGCTCTGCAACTAGAGAAAGAAATAAGAAATTGCCCTAAATGGTAGGAAATAAAAGGGAGCTAAGATAAGGGTGCCTGGTCCCTAACTGCCGAGTGGGACAGAAGCTACAGCAGTGGCAGCCAGTAGCTGCAGACACCTCTTCAAGAGGCAGTGTCTGCAAGCAGACTTTCATGGTTACAGACCTGCTCGCTCTGAGCACCAGCATAGGATCGGGGAATACCAGGGACTTACATGGGGACACTAAGTTGTCAGAGCGAGGGCCCAAGGCAATCCTTTCTACAAGACAGAAGTGCCGGTAGTACCCATTGCACCTCTGTTGAACCCTCTCCCTTCCCAGTGTGCAGACTCAGCACTGATATAGCTGAGACATCATCATACTGGATATTAGAGGTCACTCCGCCCAGAGGATTCCTTGAAACTCTGCTTCCCTCAACTCACGACCCCACCCAAGCAACATTCAGTAGTGTCCTCAGTGAGTCCTGTGCCACTTGCCAAGACTCACGTTGGTGGCAGCTGATCTTGGTTTCTGGCATTGCCTCTTGAGGCAACAATAAGCATAGCATCTGTGAATTGCTTGCTGATTCTTAACAGGTGGCCCCAGAGGGACACAAGCTGCTGCTGAGCCCCTCTCAAAACTATGCTACTGGACACCTACTACACTAAGCCACACTAATAAGACCAGGGGATTTAGGAGCTTTGCTTAGTACATAGAAGCAGACACAGAAAGGCAACCAAAATGGGAAGATGAAGCCAAAACCATATGAAAGAACAGAACAGACATCAAGGAAAAATGTATTCAAGCAATCTCACAGATACAGAATTCTAAACACTGGTTATAAAGATGCTCAGTGAACTTAGGAGAAGTGTAGACAAACTCAGTGAGAACTTTAACAAAGAGATAAAAAACAAAAAAAATGGAAATGGAAATTATAAAAGAGAACCAGTCAGAAATGAAGACAGACTGCATTATCTGAGATGAAGAATATATTAGAGAGAATCAACACTGTAGGTGAAGAAAAGGATGGGGAAGCCAAGGAGACCCAATCAGAATGACAAGAAAAAAAAGCCAAGACTATAATAATAAGTTCAGGAGCCTATAGGACAAAATTAAATGTAAAAACATCCGTGCCATAGGCGTACCCCAAGGAGAAGAGAAAGAACAAGAAGTCGAAAAGCTATTTGAAGAAATAATGATGGAAAACTTCCATAACCTGGTAAAGGAAATAGACACACAATTCCAGGAAGCTCAGAGAGTCCCCAAAAAGAGGAACCCTAAAATGCCCACACCAAGACACATCATAATTAAAATGCCAAAGGTTAAATACAAAGAGAGAATCTTAACAACAGCAAGAGAAAAGCAGTTAGTTACCTACCAGGGAGCTATCATAAGACTGGCAGCTGATTTCTCTAAAGAACCTTTTATAGGATGGAAGGATTTGGCACAAAATATTCAAAGTTTTGAAAACCAGGGATCTACAAACAAGAATACTTTATCCAGCAATGCTATCATTTAGAGTCGAAGGACAAATAAAGAGCTTCTCAGATAAAAATAAGTTAAAGGAATTCATCAATACCATGCCAGGTTACAGGAAATGTTGGAGGGACTTCTTTAAGGGGAGGAAAAAAAAGTATCAAAAACAAGAATAAAGAATGCTAATAACTACATTCCTATCAACAAGTACCTCAAATGGAAAAGAATTAAGTGCTCCAACCAAAAGATAGAGTGGCTTAATGGATAAGAAAACAAGACCCTTACATATTCTGCCTACAAGAGACTCACTTCAGATTAAAAGACACACGCAGACTAAAAGGAAAGGGATGGAAAAAGATATTGCCTTGATGGATCTAGGGGATATTGCACTGAATGAAATAGGTTGGATAGAGAAAGATGAATATCACATGATTTCACTTACACGTGGAATGTAAAGAACAAAATAACAACAACAAAAGGGGAAACAAACTCATACGGAGAATATTTTGATGGCTACTAGATGAGAGGTTGGGTTGATGGGGGTGATGAAAAAGGGCAAAGGTATCAAGAAGTACAAATGGATAGATACAAAATAATCATAGAGATGTAAAGTGTAGCATAAGGAAAACAGTCGACAATGCTGTAAAAAACATGTAAGGTAGAAGAGGGGTACCTGATTTAGTGGGGTGACCACTTCATGAATTATATAGATCTAATCACTATGCTGTGCAACTGAAAACTAATATATTATTGTATGCCAACTATATTTGAAAAAAATTGAACTGTACAATGTAAATATGAACAACTAATTGTCTATTATACTTTATTAAAGCTGAAGGGAAAGGCATTAAATAAAAGTAAGTAAAATATTTGTGGGTATTTTTTGTGGGAGCAGGGAATTATGTTTGAATCAACAAATTCTATTAGGTTTCAGGAAAAATGAGTGCATTCTTTTCTTATAGCAATTATAAACATTTTATAATAGAGATTATGATATTCTTCTACCCTCAGCACCTACCGCATACCTACTTCTTTCTCTATATTACCTATTTCTGTTAATGACATTAGTGTCTGTCTAACCCAGTATTTTGCGAAATGTGGTCCATGAAACAACTGAGTTTGAAAACCCTGGCAGGGAGTTGGTGCTTGTTTAAAATGCAGCTTCATTGGCTCCTGCCCAATCTTACTGACTGGGTATCTCTGAAGAGTGAGGCCTGGGAATTGGTATTTTAATTATTACACACTTTTAAAAGCATAGTTATTTTCAGCTTTTCCTGTGCCTCATATCCCCTATCTGGCTGTTCCTAAATTCTAAAAAGTTAAATACCAGATATCATTTCCTTTCCACTCGCTGCATTGCTCCCTCAATAGTTTGCCTTTGGAACGTAACTAGATTTTTTTTTTTTCATGCTTATTGATTATCTTCAAATCTCTCAGTCTTTCTAATCTTATTAAAAGGTATCTGATTTGGTTACCTCACTACACAATGCCTTTTTATAGTTTCCTATTGATTTCAGAAAAAGTATAAAGTTTCAGATGATCAATGAAAACTTCCACAATTTAGTCATACTGACCCATTCAGCTTCCACCAAAAGATCTCATAGTCCCTGCTCAGGCCTCGCATCTACTTCCAGCGGTATTTCTCAAATGCTAGCACACAGAATTACCTATGAGTGTTTTTTAAAAAGTAGTGGTTCTCAAACATTAATGCCCCCCCCAAAAAAAAAACATAAAAAACTGGAAATTCATGAATCATAGCCCTTGAAATTCTGATTCAGTAGGACTGTGATGGGGCCCAGGAATGTACATTTTAAAAAGCATCCCATACAATTCTGATGCTGGCGATAGATGGATCACATTTTGACAAATGCTGATCTAGAGCTTCTAGTCACTCCTGGTGAATCGGTTTGCCTAACTATACTCTTGAGGCCTGAGTTTTCCCTCTGAGATTCTGGTTTCCAGCCAGCTCGCCCTTTCCAGAGGGACTAGGATTTCCCCATTTTACCCAGGCCACAGCTGAATCCTGAGAGGTCTGAATACTCAATGCAGGACTTAGTACTTTGTACTTTTGAGATAAGCTAGTTCAAGATATTACACATTCCTGTTACCTTTATTCACTGTCCAAGATGACCCATTTGGCCGTTTGTCTTCCCCTCAACCCTTGTGCCCATATTATTCTGTGTTTTTTAAATTTATTTATTACTTTTTTCATGGAGCAATCTCTTGATTTTTCCTTCCCTCCATGTGTGTGTGTGTGTGTGTGTGTGTGTGTGTGTGTGTGTGTGTGTACCCCTCTTGAACCCCATCCATCCTCAAGCACTTCAGTGATTATTACTTTTACCTCTTGACATTGAAATCTGATTCTCTCAGACATACCATTTCCCTAAAGCCATCTTAAGTGGAAACTGTTCACTCTCCACACACCTGTGAATCAAGAGGCTGTTATTTTTTTATTTTTATTTCTATATTGCCACCTTCAGATAATTTACTTTCCCATACATATAAAAATAAAAAAGACAAATGAAATGAACAAACAAATAAACAAAAAATATTCCCGTTCCTTTGTGGTTTATTCTATTTGGCTATAGTGCATTCTACTGCATTCTACCTCTTTTTACAGTTATCTGTGGACATTCAGGTCACTCCTTAGTTTTTCTAACTTATAGTCTTTCTTTTTTCCCTAGGCCAAATCCCACCACCATCCTGCATGCCTTTACTATTCACATGTATGATACACTTATTATCCTGGTCTCTTATTTCCTTAACTTATCTGCCATAGATTTTATCACTGGTCACCTTGAATCATAATCTGTTTCATCTCTATAATAACATCAATTCCTCACATTTTCTATGTTTTTCTCTAGTACTCTCAATACTTTGGTTATTTGACCTCATCCCAATCTTTAAATTGAAAAATTGATCTACTTTTGACTTAACTCTAAACCCTTTGCTCTCTTCACTTCCTTCTCTAGCTTTAGACTCTGGTACATCACTTCACCCACTTTTTATAGTATCCTAAATGTCTTTGCCCTACTGCCCTGTCATGCCTGTCTGGGAAAATGTAAAATTTGTTTAATTCAGCTGTCTACCCCTTCCCTGTGCCAGCAATAAGTGCTGAGCAGTCAAAAAGAAATATGCTATTTGCAGTCATGAAGTTTTCTGCTATCATGGTTACCAGATTAATTTGGTCTCTTAGTGTTTCCCATTAATCCTGTTTTCCCTAGACAACTCTTACCATTACTCCACAGTATAAATTCCAGCCTCTGTACTCAAATCTCCAAACTTTCCACCTTCCATTTCACTTTTAGGAAATAATCTTGCTTTCTACTTCATAGTGAAAGTAGAAGTACCAGGTAGAGCTCCATCTACTTTGGGCTACCAAACCTCAAATCTTACTTTTATTTTCACCCATCCAATTTTTCTCTTTCCTGTCAAAGTGCAAGAGGTAGTCTGCTATGATTATTCTCTTAGGTCTATACTGAATTCTCTTTCTTCCTACCTATTTGGAAACCTCAATCATGTTCTACTTTTTTTCTGGTATCTTCACCCCCTCACTTTCCACTGGCTCCTTCCACTTATTTTGGCTGACTCAAATTTCCATCTATATTCAAAAACAAGCCCTCAAAAGTAAAACAAAACAAAGCATTAAAAAAATAATTCTGTCAACTCAGTTCTTTACATACTATCCTGTCCCTCTCCTTTCTTTTCTTTTTATTTATTTTGTAATTCATTTGTCTTTACTTTTCACCTTTGCTTTCTCACCTCTTATTTATTCCTTAGCCCATAGGGAATAAGTGTTTCAATGTGCATGTTAGAGAAAGAGTGGGGATTATCATTGTTAAATAACATTATAAAGACCCATAAAACTGAAGAACGTCCATTCAGCTTAGGTCTGAATGAGTCATTGCTTCTTTCACTCAGAGTAGTATTTTTGAGATTTATCTCCATTGTTAAATATTATTGGTTTCTTTGCTGGGTAGTATATTATGCTGTGTGAATAAATCACAGTTTATCAATTCTTCTGTTGATCAGTATTGGAGCTATTTCCAATTTTTGGCTGTTATTAATAAAGATGTTATGAATATCCTGTACAAAGCTTCCCCCCCCGCAAATGGGCATTCATATTTATCTCTCTTAGATAAATACCTAGGCGTGGAATTGCTGGTAGTTAACTTTGTAAGAAATTGCTAAACAATTTTCCAAAGTGGTCGTATGATTTCACATTCCCTTCAACAATGTTTGAGAGTTTCAGTTGCTCCCCATCCACCTGATATTTCATATAGTAAATCTTCATTTGAATCATTCTAGTAGGTAGTGATATCTCAATTCTAATTTTAATTTGCATTTTGCTGATTACTAATGGTATTGAGAACTTTTCATGTGCTTCTTTGCCATTTGTATATCTCCTTTGGTGAAGTTTCTCTTCAAGTCTTTGACTCATTTTTATTGGGTTTTGTGTCTTATTGAGTTCTTCATACATTCTGAATGCAAGTTCTTTTGTCAGATACAGGTATTATGAATGTTTACTTCCTGTCTACAACTCATCTATTTATTTGCTTACTGGTATCTTTTGATGAACAGAAACTAATTTTAATAAAGCCCAATATATCCTTTCTTTTTTTTTTTTTTTTTGCTTTTATGATCTATAATATCTGTGCTCTCTATAAAAAATATTTGCCTACCCCAAGTTTGTGAAGACAATTTTTTCCCCCTGGTAGCTTTATTGTTTTAGTTCTTTTTTCAGATCTATGATCTATCCTCAATTTATTTTTATGTGTGGTCTGAAATAAGGGTTCAGGTTTTTTGTTAGTTTTTTTCCCATAAGGATATACAGTTGTTCCAGCACTATTTGTTGATACCGTATTCATTTTATTTCATAATATGGCTGAAGGGTGAATTGCAATGACTATGATTACTTTCCTGGAACACAAGTTTTTGGGGTTACACAACAAATCTTCTGTAGTTACTTTTCTTATGAATTTTTGTGTCGGTGTTGCTAGTGATCAGAATTTAGAAATCCCCTTTTCACATATTCAAGTTTTTACATATTCTTTCTGCAGCTATAAAAGAAATAGATTTGGTGAGGTAAAGATGAAATGGTCACTTTGCTTCCTGAAAACATTAGGAAGACTACTATTTATTTTTCCAGTTTTATATAATATCAATTTATTCATCTTTTTAATGATTTATCTCAATCATCTCAATATGTAATGACATATACTATGTACACATAGTTCACTTGGATGCTGTACCACACTTTGATAGTCTTTCAAATTAGCTATTTTCTTCACATTTTAAATATGGAGAATTATCTCTAGAGATCTGAATTATGTACCCTTGCTTGAAATATTAAAATGTAGATTCTACAAGTGGGAAAATATGGAAGTGACATTTAAAGTAAATTGAAGAACATGAGTAAGTTCATGAAAATGTGAATGAGCCTGTCAAAATCATGGAACTAAAAGCTGGATTTTTGGTGCATTAGAACATTAGTAGGGAATGAATAAGAAACCTGGGTCATTAATGGTTCTTTATACTAAGGATTTTTGCTTTATCTAGGAAATAGGCCATCATTTGAATGAAGTATGTTAATTACATGATCAGTTATGAATTTTTAAAACATTACTTTGGAAACAATGAATGCATAATAAGATCAGGGATTAGTGTCTTCTTTATTCACTACTTTATTCTTCCCAACATCTAGCATGTGGTTGTATTTTAATGATTGGTTTTCAATCATGATCCAGCCATAACCAAATATTTTTTCTGCCTATTTATAACTTCATACTTAAGTAAGAATTTTCTTAAGTAATGGTCTATGTTTTAGCCTTAAAAACTGAGATTATTACTTTTTCTGGAGTTGTGGGTTGTGGGTTTTTTTTCTTTTAATTACCTGTTTTTTAATGTTTGTATTTTAATGTCACAGTCTGGATTGAATGCTTTTTCTGGAAGCAGGACTATGTGCTTCAGGTTTTTCTTTTATTTCTTTACTCGTTCTTTCTAGATTTCATAGAAAATGTATAAATGAGCAACAAAATAACTTGGTCAAAATGTGATTGACTATAATTCTATAATTCTTTGTTTTTAAAGGTGATATATTATGCCTAAAAATACATGTGGTAAATTGCTGTATAGTTTAAGAAAGGATATTAAAAACAAAATGCTCTGATATTGTCTTGAGTATAGAGTTTTAATTAAATAAAAAATTAATTATGAAATATTTTAATATTCTATTTAGATATTAAATAAAATTAGCATTTTCTTACTTAAGTATGTGTTATCAAGTTTCAAGAATGTTAAAAACTTCTCTGATGATTTAATTTGAAATTCTTACAGCAAAATTCATAAATAATAAATATTATCTTATTAATCCATATTTTAGTTTAGCTAGATCTCAGAGCAAGTTAGCTCCTCAGAGAATGTAGTGTTCTTTATAAAAGAAGGTGATGAGATGTACTCTCCAAGGAATTAAATTGTGAAAACAGTCTTGATATTGTACATGCTAATATAAATCTGTTATTCCCCTTTCCACGTCTATCACAATACATTTTAAATTGTGGCTAATCTTGTATGCAAATAGCTGTCTTATTAGAAATTGAAGCTGTATGTGCTAATGTCTCCCTGGATTTCTTGGGAGTTTGCTAACTATCAAAACAATAAAAATAAGTGGTGATTACTTGCAAGGCTTTGAAGAACAAAGAAAAGTCAGAACATTTTAGAGGTCCTAGATGTCTGAGGCATTGACAGTTTGCACCTTACACATGAATGGATATCTCTTTAGTTCATTTAAAATAGCCTTAATGTTTTTATTAGGAAAGTAAAAGTTTTTTACCTTCTTGTGTTTGTTGCAGCTAATAAAATGTGAATCACTTGTACATGTGTGTTCTCTAGGCACTTTTGTTTCAACATTTGGTAGAATGTAATTTTGCTTAAAGAATAGAATATGACAATTTCAAAGACAAAAATAAAATTTAAATTTTCAACATTGCAATTAGGGATTACCCATCACTAAAAAGAAGAAAAAAATAGGAACAAAAATATAAAACATGTTTCTTTTTAATGTATTTCCTCAGGTGATCTGAAACAATAGGATCAGAAGAGAGAGGAACATCTCTTAATGTGTTCTTTGTCTCTCTTTCTCTCTCTCTCTCTTTTTTTTTAAACTAAAAAGTCTTAATGGACCTTTGTTCTTCAACACCTTTTTCACTTTTATTTCCTACTATTTGGCTTTTAGAATTTGATTTTTCCAATCTCGTTGTCTCCAAATTATTGAGTTCTGTATTCCCTTATATTTTTGCTTAAACACTGCTCTCATTTCTTGTCTGACCTCATCTTTATCTTGTTCTAGAAGCAATGAGAAACAACTTCCAGGCACCAATCTGGGGAACACGTAGGTTTGTAATAAATACACCCCACAAATGTATAATGACTCAATCATAAAAAAGTTCATTCCTTTTTAAATAGAATACGTAGATGGTATACAAGTTAGAGAGAGTACCCTCCTCCAGCCCAGGCTGACCAAGGTTCTGTGTTCCTACAAAGGTACCCCTAGGGTTTCTCTAGGGATCATTTCCATTCCAGCCAATTAGAAAGGTAAAGAGAAAGCAGGATTTAACAAGAGAGATTTTTAATGCTCAGGTCTGCAAGTGATACACATCGCTTCCATCCGCACTTTCTTGACAAAAATTCAATTACATATTTGAACCGAAGCTAAGAAATACAGTATAACACTATGCAGGAAGAAAAGGAGAATATGGATTTTGATGAGTAGGTTGTCTCTGCCACAATATTTAAACTCAATAAGAATTACAGGATTTGAAAGATGTCTATTAAATAAAAAAGTACATATAATGTATGTAGTAAGTATGAGAATATTAGTAAATTGTAGTAGTTTATACTGTGTACAAAAAGAGGCAGAACTAGAACTCAGATTCCTGCACTTTTATTACCTGTGTCATGTTTTTTAAAACAAAATTAAAAATACCTGAGATTCAAACTTTAGCCTTATTGTATGGCATAGTAGGTAATTGGAAGAAACATACTATTAAAAGTATGCATACAGCCCCAAACATCTGAATAAATAGTACATGATTTTCACATTTTCAGATAATGCTCTCTAACAGTGTGGTTTGACAGAGTATTGATAGTACTTAATAAAATATTACCAAGATCAAATGATTGGGAAATTTAATTACCAGCAATTGTACCCTTGATAATTTATTTGAAAGAATTTTGTATTCTTTACTGGTATCTAATGGGAATGTCAAAGGCATTTTTATCCATTGCTTTAAAAATGAATTCTATGAAATAATTATTCCTGATGTTTGTAGATACTCCTTTTGATTATTTAGGACTTCATCATAATTTTCTTTCTTTGCAGAGGGCATTTTGGAGATCAAAGATGGGTAGAAAAGATGCCTCTACTATAAAACTTCCTGTTGATCAGTACAGAAAGCAAATTGGTAAGCAATGAATTCCCTTTGATACATTCCTGCAAATTAAGATAAAGAGAAAAAGCAATTAAGTGTGGTATTAAGAAAGTAACTTTTCCTTAATACATGTCATAAACAGAATATAAATAATGAAAGACTGTATATAGAGTTTTTAAGGAGTAAAAAATAAGTGCAGACTTGCCTACCAGTGGAGAAATACATTATGTGTACTCGTGATTTTCAAAGCTCTTATAATTTTTATTAATTTAATAGAAGCAAAAAATATTTTTATTCTTAAGGCTAGATGTTTTTAGTCAGTATTTTAATATTATAATCCATTACATATTTTATCCATGTAAAAAACTTTTAATTCTATTGTCTATTAATGAAAATTTGATAACCCTAAAATTCTTCATTAAAATTTTACCTTAATAAAATGGTGGACTGGAGGAAAGTCCGCTCATCAGCACAGAAAGATAACAGGAAGCTTGTCTGTTTTAGACTATGCTCTAGATGCAGGATTGTCTACTCATTCTTTTCAAGAATGTATGTAGTATTTACAAAAACTTATCCACACCAAGTCACACACCAAGTCCCCCAATTTTAAAGAATCAATATCCTACAACCACAACTTTTTACAAAGTGTAATAAAATAGAAATCAGAAGCGAAAAAGGTAACTTCTCCTTTCTCACTTCCACTCTTGTTTTTTACATGTTCCTTCTCACCATTCCTACCTGTTTCCACTCCTTTGGAAATTTAAAAAAAAAAAAAAGTTAAAAAAAAAACTCCTTATAAAAAGAATGATAAACAAAGATGTTACAATAAAAGTCAGAAAATAAGTAGAAATGATTGATATCAAAAGAATATATACCTATTTCATAAATATGATACATAAGGCACACTCCATAAAGGAAAATATATTTCTGCAAAACAAAAAGATGCAAAGTTAAAAAATATTGAAAATGCATATAACCAATTGTAATTTATATGTAAAAAAATAAATCCCTAGAAATAAATAAAGTAGTCTGGAAACCCAATAGTAAAATGGGAAAAAAGATACAAAGAGGAAAATAAAACAAAAACAATTATTACAATAAAAATGAAATTAAAGAGTCTTATGTAAAGATCTAATTCACTTGTTATTTATCTAACTGGTAGTCCAATAAATGCAAATTAAAAAGCAGTATTTCTTACTGGATTCATTCCTTGAGGGAGGGTTTACGATGTTTGGTTTCTTTTGTATATCCTTTATTTTTTCACTTATGGGATGGCTTATGAATAAATAGTGTGAGTTATTTTGTTATTTATATATTTAAACAGAAGGACTGAGTTACCAGACTGAAGTCTCTGATCAAATGGGATGTGCTAACCACATAAATGAAGAATAACCATATTGTGGATCAATCCACAATCTAACTCTTAAATATACAATCCTTAGAATTTTGACAAGTATACTAACCATGTAACCACTTATGCCACTCAAAATATAGAACATTTCCATCTTCTCAGATACTTCTTTGTATCTGCTTCAAATTAGTTTCTACCCAACCCCGGGCATGTAACCACTGTTCTGATTTCTATCACTATATATGAGTTAGTTTTTTTTTTTTTTTTTTCCTATAAAAAGACTGCTAAGATTTTTACTGAAATTAAATTTTATCTAATAACCAATTTTGAGACTAGGCATATTAAAACTCTAAAGTCTTTGTTCTGTAAACATGACAGATCTTTTCTTTTATTTAGTTCTATTCATATTAATTAGAGCTAAGGAAGAATTAGACAGAGAAAGCAGTATAATTGTGAAGGCTCAGATTTATTCTTATATTAAATTGTTCTGAGGGTGCCGTGATATGCATTATGTTCCTATACAGAGTTCTCTTTCCTGTTTTACTTCCTCTTGAAAATGTAAGGAGGCACATGATCTACCTGTCTCACGGGGTTCTTATGAAATTCACAAGAAGTATTAGAGCAATTTATAAGTGTTGCATGGATATAAGTTATACTGTGTGTACTTTGCAAATACAATACTCATGATCAAAGCAAATATACTAAAAGTGAAATAGTGAGTGTATACTTTTGTTTACTCTTTTTAAGAATTAGAAGGTACCGTAAACCTGAACTTACACTTCTATCACTGATACCATTTCTTTTAAATGGAATCCTATGCAGGTGTTTTCCAGATATGGTCTAAAATGTGAAAAAGGAATAAAAGAAGGAATATACCAGATAAAATCTGAGTACAAATAGCAATGGACTGAGTATCTAGTGTTTTTGTGAATATTAAAGTTATTAATAGCTAATTTAGATTGCTAAAACAATTTCACAAAGAATAGTGGCATTATATATATATATATATATAATGTTTCCTTTTTACTAAATCTCATTATGTAAATATCACATGGTCAGTCAGTAATTGTATTTGGCAAAACCAGTGCCATTTTTTGAATGATGATTTTAATGTCATTGTTTGATATTTATCTTTGCTAAAAGTTTTGCATTTTCAATTTTGCACTAAACGATAGTGATTAATGGCTTTCATAAAAGCCTTTTTTACAATATTCTTTGCTCATCAGATGAGTTGACACTGACTGGAAGCACCTTTAAGTTATAGATCTTCATAGTTTTAATTATTGCAGCATGATCTTGAAATGTTTAGTGAACTGAGATGAAAACCTCATTTTCAAGGCATAAAAGTAAGAAAAACAACATTTGGAAATATTGCTGACTACAAAGGAAAATAAATTGACTTGGGCCTTCTCATTTCTTCAGAAATAATTTTTTTAAAATAGGTTTTACAAGATCAGCTAATATTACATGCATTCTTCTAGAAGTAAATGATTTCAAAGTTGGAAAATAAGAGAATTTTAAAAACTTTTAACATAGTTAAGAGAGTTTATAAATAGATGTTATTAAATATATCAGGTCAAATAATATTTATATGTGCAGGTGAGTTATGTAAAAATACAATTAATTACCTGGTAAAGCTGTATTTTCTTATGTAAAAGAATTAACTAACGATTATTAGGCATCTTGTGCTGGGCACATCTTGTTTTATCCTCACAGAAGTACTGTGATATAGGAACTATTATTATCTTTATCATTACAGATCAGGAAAACTCAGCACAATTGGTTAAAGAATTTCCCCAAGGTTCTATAATTGGTAAGAGTTAGAGCCAGGACATGAGTCCAAGAAATTGACCACAGAAGCCCTACGTCCCTGGGCCAAAGACTATTTTAGGTGATGGCAGATGCAAAGATAATTCACAAGATCTGAGTTCATGAAATTGACAGTGTAATAGCACTATATCTATCATGAGAGTCTCAGATAGCTCCACTCTCAATTTAGAAATACAAAGACAAAAATATAATTTTTACATTTCTTAATTCTCTATATATTTATTACATTTCTTAGACATTATTATAGCTTATTCAGTCAAAATTAATATACGGTTGTACACATATTTACCACTTTCTTTTTTTAAGTCTCTTTTATGTCCCAGACCTATGATCCTTGAAATCATTTTCTTGGTGCTTGGTGGACATTTTTTCAGAATTCTCTAGAATGTGTGCCTGCTTGTGACAAATTCTCAGTTTCTTTTATAATATTGGCATACCATTTTTGAAATACATTTTCTCTGGCTTTATTTTTATTTCTTTTTGTGTTCTTTTGACACATGAAAATATCATTCCACTGCATTTTGACTTTTATTTTTGCTGCTGAGAAGTCAATCTAAATTTTACTTCTATTAAAATAATGTAAATATTTAAAAAATATCTACTGTAATTTCCATTTTTAATTGATATTAATTGTAGTATATCTCTTTTCTTTACTAATATTAAGTGACATGTCTAATTTAGATGTAATAAGCATTAGCTTTTGTTACTCTAGATTCTATTATTTTCTTTTTTCTATAAATTCTACTCTATCTTTTGTGATTCTTTATCTTTTTCGGTAATAATTTAAGTTTAATGTTTTGCTATTTATTTTTCAAAACTTTTTTACTAATGTATTTATTTAATGGATTTATTTTCTTCATTATATCATTGGCATCGTATTTAGAGCTTTCTTGAATTACTGAATTATATATGTTATATATAATTAAATACATATATATAAGTAGATATATAATATCTACTTATATATATGTATTTTAAATTGATTTTTAATCTGTTTTTGTTCAGAGAATACTTTCAGTATGTCAGTTTTTGATATTAAAGCTTCCTCTATTGCTTAGTAGGTAGGTGGTCAATTTTGTTAATATCTCTCTATCTTTGAAAGAAATAGCTATTCTTTAACATTGGGATGCAATACTGCTTATGTTAATTGTGATGTACAAATTTGTTTTGTATTTTACATGAATGTTTGAATTGTCATTCTATGAGAAAAGAGAATTAAAATATTCTAAGACTATGAAGACTATGGAGCTGTCAAAGTATTCTTTTCAGTTTTTGCTTTATATATTTAGAGGCTATATTTTTGTTGCATATCATTTCTAAATTGGTATATATTTGTGATAATTCCCCTTTTCATATTAAATAATAACCTCCTTATTTATAAAATGTTATTAAGTTTTTTCTTACAGTCCTTTTGGCCTTATAGTAATATAGGCAAATATCTTTCTTTTGTTTAGTATTCTAGTATTTTTTTCTATCTAGCTCCTTACTATTATCTAGACCTTAACACCATTTTAGGTTATAGACTTAGTCTACAATTCTTTGTTTTTAAGAAAGAAAATATAATTTTATATTATTTATTGTGAATGAACAAAATAGATAGCTTTCCACATTTTCTTTTGTGTTTCTTTTTTTTGTGGTAGTTTTTCCTTGCTAATGTTTACACTAAACTTCTTTTCTGAAAATTTTTAAAGTTTTATATTCAATTTCTCTCTCTTTTAATTTTCTCATATTTTATCTGTCATATTTGACTTAATGAATTCTGAGTGTATTAATATCTTTATCATAAACATTATAAAGATTTTTAAATCTTTATATCTGATTAGTCATTCCTGCTGTTCATGTTTTCATTACTTCATTTTTCTCCTGTTTTTAACAGAACAATAACTACAATTTTATTTTTGTTATTAATTACCAATAATTACTTAAATCTAACTTTATGTTTGCTGTCTTTACTAACCAATATATTTTGTATTTCACATCTTCCTTCTCTTGAAGTTTCTGATCCTTTGCCTTCATGCAAGTAACTATTAGCAGCAAAATTCTCAGTGTTTGCTTACAAGACAGTATTGTTAGATTGTACTCATACTTGATTTATAGTTTAGCTGGGTATATAATTCTAGTTGACATTTACATCTACTCAGAATTTTGAAAATAGTGTTCTATTCATTACCAGTTCTAACATTTTTGATGAGAAATGTTGTCATTTCTTTTAGTTATATTTTGCTCTCCTGTTTTTAAGATGTCTTCTTTAATGCTTTTCATCTCAAATTTAATGCATATGTTTGTTTAATAAAAAGAAAAACAAAGGCTTGTGATGTGATATGCTTCTTCATCCTAAGGATTCTTGTCTTAAGTTCTGGGAGGACTTCAGGATCTAATTTATTTTTCTTTAGTAATGACTGTCTCTTTTCTCTCCTTTTGGAATTATTTTATGTATAAATTAAGTCTTCATATTGCAATATCCATATCTCTTAAGATCATTTTTCTATTTTTTCTATTTTTATATCTCTGTCCTATTCTGGGTTTGTTATCTCTCAGACCTATCTTCTCTTTGATTAGAGTCACTGATTCTCTCTCTCTTTCTCTCTCTATCTGTATCTCTCTCTCATTTACTTATTGCTATTTCTAATTTGCACCAATGGATATATAATTTCATTGACCTTTTTTGTCAGGCGTAAAAGGTCTATTTGATCATTTAGAATTATTTTTTATTCTATTTCTTTGTTTTTTTCTTCTATTATTATTTTAAATATCAATTTTATATATTCCTTCAGATTTTTCCACTATTACTTCTTGTGGTAACAACTTTCCTATTTGTTGTATTGGCTTATTCTACCTCATGCTATTGTCTTCTTCTTTTCCTTTTTTCAATCCCTTTATGTTTTATAATTCTGTATTCAACCTGTTTTTGTTACTGTTTTTTCCCTTTATGAGAGTTCCAGCAGTCTGAGTTGTGAATTATTCTTACAGAACAATGTCCTGTTTACTTACTGACAATAGGGATATTGTAGATTTTAGACCATTATTCTGCATTTATTTCTTGGCCTAATATTCTTGCAATTTGGATCTCATATGTTGGCTTGGGTCTAAAAAGCTTAAGATTTGTATTTCTCATAGGAGACAACTCGTTTCTCCATACCCAAAGCTTAGACGAAGCAGGAAGATTCATTGCTATTTTTCCAAACAAGCACAGATTATTTTTCTGTCTTTTTTGTATGGCTTGGTCAGTCCTCTGATTACCTTAACTTTATCCATATATCTTAGTTTCAGCTCCTTTCTCACAGTGGCACTGTACATGTATGGACCTTAAAAGTCAATGTGCAGCCCTCTTGACATCTAAAACCAGGCACAAATACACCACTCATGACCTCCACACCTAGGGCTATCAGAATATCAGCTGGAAGTAGCTGTCTTGATTTGAAGTTTTTGTTCGTTTGTTTGTTTCTGGGATTTGAACATTTCCTTCTATCATAAATGCATGTATGTATGTGTGTGTCTATAAATATGTACACAATTAATTTTTATAGCTTTACAGAATGGGTTTTTTTTCCCTACTGTTTCTATATACTTATATAAGGGAAGGGTGCACCTCAGCTCAATCTACCATGATTTCAGAACTGGAAGTCTTTTGAACATTTTATTAAACCGATTGCATGTACCACTTTCTTTTTACCTTGTTTTAAATATATGTATATAAATAAATACATATGAATAAAATATATAAATGTATAAATATGTAAATATATACATTTAAAGAATGTATACACATATATAGACATGTATTAAAATATATATACATGTACTTAATATGTATAATATAAATATATACACATATAAGTGTGTGTGTGTGTGTGTGTGTGTGTGTGTGTGTGTGTGTGTGTGTATACACCTACTGGGATTTAAGCATTCTTTCAGGCAAAAGCTCTAATTTTAGTTTTGCATACCTAATGATTATCCTTAATGATAGAAGGTATTTAATAAATATTAGTTAAAATAATCAATAAAACAATCTCCCTAATTCTTATTTAAATTACATATACCCTTTGCTTAAACTACTCTTTATATTAGTCTTAAATGTTCTATCATTTCTCTTAAAATAATAAACAGTATCTCTAACCAACTTGAAAACTTATTGAAATATGCTGTTGTTTAACTTTGATGAAGTTTGTATTTCATCAACTCTATGATACTTTTTGTTGTTTACCTTTGGTTTTATCTCTGAAACCTCAAGGGCACGTTGCATGTAGCAATTACTTAAAGAAAAAAAAATGTTTGTTGAATTTTTTTCTTTTTTGGCTAAGTGCAAACTAACAATTGACATACTTTATAATATTTTCTATTTAGCATTTCCCTTCATACATACATTGTTGCTTGTTAGCATATTTAATATGATTTCCTGGGAAATTAATTTATATCTCATGACAACTTGTTGGTTTCTCTTTGTAGTAACCCAAATCACAATACTTGTTTCTTAGTACTTTGTGTGGTGTTAAATGATGGTGTATTCTTTGCAACATATGATTAAGGTCCAAGCATTGAAAAATTATCATTGGTTCGAGTTACTTCTATAACATAATTTTAAAAAGTTTGCACGAGATTTCATTCTAAGGATTGATGTACCACCTTCTTCTCATCTGCCCAGATATTTCTAAATAATTTTGAGAAAAATACTTTTTGCAAATTTTACTTCTATAGATACCATCCTTTTTTTTTTTTAAGGAAATATGTGGCATCATTTTGTATATCTGGCTAAATAGAAAGGTGTACTATGCTGGTGATAATCCACTAGATCTATATTTTTTATAGTGTTTTTGGTTTTGTAATAATTTTGTTTTATTTTTTATCAACTTAACATTTTCATTTTGCCTGTGACTATGCCATCTTACAGCTATCAAAAAGCAGAGCATTTGTTTATTGACATAACTGCTGAGTTTGCTATAGGGTTCCATAAGAAAGACTTGACCCTTGCTTTTGTAATGAGTTTTCTAGAATATCTGTAGTTTTTAATGTAATAACTAAAAATTGTGTTCATATGGTATTTGGAAAATGGCTTTATATGCCAAGTTGTATTGCCCTTTTATATGTAATATTGGTAATATTAGAAAAGTAAGATTCCAAATAGTGTTTTGCTTTCTGAGGAAGCAAGGAGGGATTTGGAGCAGTTAATGAGAAATTATTCTAAAAGTGTTGAAGGAAATATAAAAATCTTTACTGTTTATTAAAAAGTTTTCATTATGTCAGTATTTTTGGCATGCTGTAAATAACTCTTCCAATAATTCCTTTTCACAATTACATTTAGATTGCAAATTTTTCAAATATCTTGACTCTTATCTCTTTGCTTTTCTATTCTATCTTAATTTTGTGGTCTATATAAATGGACAATAAATTATATATCTTTGTTATAGAGATCAGACAGTGAATAGAATTTGGTAGACATCCCAGACGGAATTATGATTGAATGTATTTGTGAGATTAAAGAACTGAATTTACTTTTTTCTAATTAAAAGCAATTAAAGATTTCCAGACACAAATAAAAGACAGTGAATTGAGGAATAAGTGTAGAAGCAAGTCCATTTGCAGGTGAAAAGATGTGCCTTTGAAGCAGAACCAGTTGTATTTTTATTGAAAGAATAACAATTTAGGAAGCTTTTCTGCATGTGCTTGCTTGATAGCATAATGTACTCATAAGAAGCTTATGCAGTATTCAGAAAATAACAGTGCATTAATTTTTAAAGCAGCAAAGGCATAGGAAGAGCAGTACTGCCACATGATGATAATGAGTGTGGCTAGTATAAAGTCAACTGTTGAGAAAGAAAAAATAATGGACTTCTGAAAGATGAACATTTATAAAACAATAACCAGATATTCACATGATAACAAGCTTACGTAGTAATATCAACAAAGGGCAAAGATGAGATCTTGTTTCTAGGCAAATCTAAAGAATTGAAAAGCAAGAGCTAACAGCAGCTAAGTAATCTAATTTTTTTATTAAGGAAACTATCAGTAGAACCATTAAAACTGGCTATTGCCATTAAATATGAAATAATTCATGACATAAACATAGGTTTTTATGGTATATTAAATAGAGCATATAAATTATATAAATTAATGTAATATGAGGAATGGTAAGTGATAATATTGATACTAAAATATTTATTATCTTTATTAAATATGTTTTTATAGCTACTTGTGGTTCTTTATAGAGACAATACCCATGCTAAAGTTAAATATATTAATTATACTGAATTAAGAAAGGAACTTTTAACACAGGTAATATCTACATATTAGAAATAATAACTGAAAATAGCTTTTTAGAGTATTCTGTTTAAAAAGCCATACTGATCTATAGTCATGCTACCCTGACCAAGCCCGATCCCATCTGATCTTGGAAGCTAAGCAGGGTTGGGCCTGGTTAGTACTTGAATGGGAGACCACCCAGGAAGGCCAGGTGCTATAGGTGTAAAACATAAAAAAAAAAATAAGGGATCGTAAGATGACAAGGTTCTTGCAATCTGTGAGGTCAACCAAGGATTGCCTCACCTAAAAATAAAAACAAACAAACAAATAAATAAATAGCAGATACTATACAGATTGTCTGTAAAGTATGTATAAATAAAAAGTATGAATATGTATGACATCATCTTTGCTATCAAAAATCCAAGAAAACTTTGAAAATTCTTTTGCATCAGTTTTTTTTTTTACTTATGATTTTGCTTTTAGTTGATACTGATAATCTCTGTTTAAGACTTGGAGAAGAAAATCCTATTGATTATGTACTATGAATTTTCATGCATATATTTTCAGTCTGTGTTTAACAGGAAAACTCAGAGACAGACTCGTTTGATTTGTTAAAGTTGCTTGAATTGGGAAACCAGAGGGCTACTGAGTCCAGAGCTCGTGCTTCCTGTGCCTCTCAGCCAATAGACTGACACAGGAGTTGGGTTATTTTGAATAAGCATTTATTGTCAGAGCACCTGTGATCTGAGAAGGCTGCAGATTAACACCTTCAAAAGTGCTTCCCTTCACAGTCCGGCTTAATGTATTTAAGGGAAAATCTGGGCATCATTCCTGGGGCTGCATGATGGTTCTAGGGGGTCTGTCGTGCTTCTTGGAGTGGTTTCTCTGGCAATGTGGTCCTCCAGTAGCGTTAGCAACACAGGAACAAAGATGGGAGTAGTTTGGAAAGAATGCTAAACCAGAAGTATTGTGATCAGTAAGCCTAAGGTCATTAATCATAAGTTTCAGGGCAACTTTCTATGGCAGGGAACATTCTAAGCTCAGGGTCAAGCCACTGGGGACAATCTATTGTTCAGTTATAGGGCAAGAAAAAGTGAAGTCGGGGATGCTGTGAGGCCTCTACTACAGGGGTCCCAACCAGGCCTTTCTTCAATATTATTAGGTGAATCTTAGTAGTCTTCTGTAATTTGAATAAACTTAATCTTTTTAGGCATAAGAATAATGAAAACGAACCCAAGGAAAAGTATCCATTACATTTTGCTCTTAGTTTTAAGAATGTGAGCCAGAGCTGGAAATAACCGTGATTCCAGAGTGAAACAAGAAATAGAAACTAGTGGTAGAAACAGAAAGTTCTACATAGTCAAGACTTGAGTTTACATTACTCACAACTAAACTCTTATTCTTCTCTTCTGGAATCAATCAGTAATCAATTAATTTTCTCTTTTCTCCTCCTTTTTCTCCTCCCCTTCCCACTCATTGTCATATTCATGCTATTTCAATTTGAATGTCTATCCTTTATTATGAAAATAAACCTGAAAGGGATCTAAGAAGATCATCAACAACCACCTAGGTGTTTCCCGATGAAGCCTGGGTCTGCCTTTCTCTGAGTCCAGGTTCTTGAATGATATTTTGTCTTTCTTTCTTTTCTCCTCCCTTTCCTCTCTTCTCTCTCCCTCTCTCTTTCTCTTTTCTTTCTTTCTCCCTTCTTTCTATTGTGATCTAGCCTAAAAGAAGAGGAAGATATATTTTTAAATTTTTGATAATGCTGCTTTTATAGAGAAATTGGTTATGTAGAAAAAATCGGGCATGACACTCTAGGAGCAAGCAAAGAAATGCAGGTTAAGATTATCATTCTCAGTTCTCTAGCTGGTTATAGTAGTTGGAATATATGACTTGTCTCCTCCAACATGCATTCTAGATCTTCTTTTCTCTATTGAACATCTTGGTTTGATGAGCCTTTTTCCTTTGGGGGCATAACCCAGATCTTTATTCCTGGGGATTCTTCTAGTTATAGAATTATATAGAAATTTTATCAAATTTTACCATTGGTCATTGTAATAACTGGGATTACCCCTGGAGTTCCTTCACATCTTTCCATGTTCCTTTTGGCCTTCACTATATATTAACAAACCATTTTATCTTTGATAACCATTATCAATTATTTCAGCCAACACTGTGATTCCTCATTTTGCCTGTTGACTGATAGGCATGAAGAATCCTATCTGACTAGGTGGTAGGCTCAGTTTCTAACTCAGGAAAAATAACAATGTGTCTTTTTTTAGGTTTCATTGACTCTGCCATGTCATCAGCTGTAAGAGACAGAGTAGCTTGCACAGAAATCTACTGGAGAGACCTTTATTGCCCCATGCCCTACTTAACACTAACTGCTTTTCAGGTTCTTTACATATATGAAATATGTATGTAGATTAAAACAATAATAATGAGCAACCATGTAACTATCCAGGTTAAATACTGGATATCTACTAGTACCTTAGAAACCTCTTTATGACCCTCTCTGTTCCTCTGAGAAATAGTCACTATCTTGATTTTGTATTAATTCTGTTTATGAATTTTCTACCTAGTAATGTGTCAAGCAATACATTATTTAATTTTTGAACTTTATATAAATTAAACCATGCTGTATATATTATTATGTAACTTGCTCCTATCGAGCATCATGTTTTAGAATTTTATTCTTACTGATGAATGTTGATATAGTTCATTCATTTTTTGTGCTTTAGAGTATTTCATTGTATGTTTATACCAATAGTTTTCTATTCTCCTGGTTTTGACAATTGGCTCATTTTCAGTTTCTTGTTTTCTCTGGATGTTATTATGAGCATTTTATGAACATTTTTAGACATGTCTATTCTTTGGTTGACATGTATAAGAGTTTCTCTACCATATATACCTAGTAGAAGAATGTTGGATCATAGGTGTAGGTGTGTGTAATTATCAAGTAATACCAATTTTTAAAGAAGTTAAACCTATGCCCCTGAATGGTATGTAGAGTATAAAGTGCAGCAAGTTGATCTTTTCTTCTTGGAGACAATCCTGACATGCTCTAGATCAGTGGACCCCCCATGAATCAGATTTGAGTGGCGAATCTCTATATTTTAACAGAATGTTCTTTGATCTACCTCCTATGCATATATCTGAATGAGACATCTCAGGCAGTTTTTGTGTCTTCTCCAAGGCTTATATCATGTCATGGTTATTGTAGTATATTGTAGAGTGGAGAGGCAATTAAAGTGTCTCAGAATCAGTTTGTGGACTAAAATGGAGAGTTGATCTAGTTCTCAAGCAAGGCTTTAAGAAAACTGCTGCTTCTTCCAGTAAAAGCATATAGTCTCTTGTGGTATCTGTTCAGAACTTAGAAAAATGCATTGGCTAGATTAGTTAGCTAGTTGTATCCATGTGTATTATGCGACGATAACTTCAGTAAGAAAGTTCAACAGACGTTTCAATTTATTAGTACTCAGTTGGTCTCCAAGATCAACTAGCCATAGTGAAGGAATAAAATACATCTGTGAAAATAATCATTTTTTAATGATATAATCAATCTCTGAAACTTCCAGGAAATGTGCATTCCTGGGAGGAACATTTCTACTTCATTCTTACTTTCAGAATAGCTCTTACACCACACATCAGGGAGCCAGGCTGAAGATCTTGCCTATTTCCAAGGTTATCATTTGAGCCCATACACTCAGAAATTGAGGAGTGAATGTTGGGTCTGTTCTGGGCCACTTAACCTGCTATCAGGAATTGAACTTTTTTTATTCTATTATCTATTAAGCTCTTTTTCTGAGTTGAAAGACTTCAGTGACATTTTGGCCCTCCAGGAGTTAGTGTTTCCTGAGTTTTTGCTCTTTGATATTCACAGTATTTGAAATTGCTTCCATCAGATATCCACATAAAATTTCTCCTAATTTATTCAAGCATCAGGCTAAACAACATCATGATAATGTTAAGAGACATTATCAAGAAGGCCTTTTCTGACCACTGGATTTGAAACAATACATCTCTCCCTTTTATTTCTACCCCTTACCAACTGTATTTTTTAGTGCTTTACATCACCTAGCAGATTAAATTTTGTTTATTAACTACCTTTTTGCAAGTTTTAAGATAACAGGCAGTTCTCTTTTGCTCACAGAACTGTTTTCAGTACCTTGAACACTGTTACATAGTAAGTACTCAGTAAATAATTTTTTCCTGGCTTTGTTGAAATATAATAGACAATTAGCTGCTTGTATTTACATTGTAAAATTCAATGAGTTTTTTTTTTCAATTATAGTTGGCATACAATAATATATTCATTTCAGTCATACAGCATAGTGATTAGAGAGCTATATAACTCACAAAGTGATCACCCCACTAAATCTAGTGTCCCTTTTCCCCCTTACATGTTCGTTACAACATTATTAACTATTTTTCTTTTGCTGCACTTTATATCTCTCTGTCTATTTTATAACTATCCCTTTGTACTTTTTTGCCATCCTCCCAAACCCCCTCCAAATATTCTCTGTATCTATGAGTTTATTTCCATTTTTGTTGTTGTTGTTGTTTATTTTTTTCTTTAGATTTCACACGTATGTGAAATCATGTGATATTTGTCTTTATCTGAAATTTCATTCAGTGCAATACCCCAAAGGTCTATCAAGGCAATATCTTTTTCCATTCCCTTCCTTTTAGTCTGCGTGTATCTTTTAATCTGAAGTGAGTCTCTCATAGGCAGTATATGTAGAGGTTTTGTTTTCTTATTCATTCAGCCACTCTATCTTTTGGTTGGAGCACTTAATTCTTTTCCATTTGAGGTACTAGTTGATAAATATGTAGTGATTACCATTCTTTATTCATGTTTTTGATACAAGTTTTTTTTCTTCCTAAAGAAGTTCCTCCAATATTCCTGTAATACTGACTTGGTGTTTATAAATTATTTTAGCTTATTTTTGTCTGAGAAGCTCTTTATCTGTCCTTAGACTCTAAAAGATAGTTTTGCTGGACAAGGTATTCTTGGTTGTAGATCCTGGGTTTTCATCACATTGAATATTTTGTGTCAAGCCCTTCTGTCCTGCATAGTTTCTTTTGAGAAATCAGTTCCCAGTCTTATGGGTGCTCCCTTGTAGGTAACTAACTGCTTTTCTATTGTTGCTTTTAAGAGTCTCTCTTTGTATTTAACCTTTGGCATTTTAATTATGAGGTGTCTTGATGTGGGCATCTTTGGGTTCATCTTTTTTGGGACTCTTTGAGCTTCCTGGGATTGTATGTCTATTTCATTCAAAGGTTAGGAAAGTTTTCCATCATTATTTCTTCAGATTGCTCTTCAACTTCTTGTTTTCCTTCAGGTATCCCTATGTAAAGGATATTTTTACCTTTAATAGTGTCCCGTAGGCTCTTTAAATTATTATTATAGTCTTGGCTTCTTTTTCTTGCCATTCTGATTGAGTATCCTTGGCTTCCTCATCCTCTATATCAGTGATTTGATCCTCTTCTTTATCTACTCTGTTGATTCCTTCTAATATACTCTTCATCTCAATTAATATGTTCTTCATTTCCATTTTTATGTTTTCTATCTCTTTGTTAAAGTTCTCACTGAGTTCATCTACACTTCCCTAAGTTCATTGAGCATCTTTATAACCAGTGTTTTGAACTCTACATCTGTTAGATTGCTTGACTCTATTATTCCTGGATCTCTGTTCAGTTCTCTCATATGGTTTTTGCTTGTTGGCAGAAATAGTAAATTAGATAGATATAGATGAAATAGATATAGATATGTAGATATAGATGATATAGATAGAGAAAGATATAGATTTCTTGTTTCCTGTTGGAGAATAATTAATAATTTGTTACCTGCTAGCCAAAATAACCTTAGTTCAGAGAGCTCACATTCTACCTAACAGCTATGTGCATATACTCATAGCAGGTGTATATATAATATATATATATATATATATAATATATATATATTTATAAAATATATATATATATATATTTTAGATATATATATATTTCTAAAATATATATATATATAATATATATATATCTAAAATATATATATATATATTTTAACGCCTACAGCACTTGGTCTTCCTAGGTGGTCTCCCATCCAAGTACTAACCAGGCCCAACACTGCTTAGCTTCCGAGATCAGATGCGATCAGGTATCTTCAGGGTAGCATGGCCGTAGACTCAAGTTTTAATATTTTTAAAATTTTGAAATGCCCAGTTTTCATCATTAGATCTACTCATTTGAAAAAAAAAAAATTGCTAAAATCTGTTATGGAATAAATGGCAAAGTTCACACATCCTAAGTATATTTTCCCACATATAAGTTTTTGTAAATCCAGAATACACATAAAATATGTTTTACTGTTCTAATTGTTACCCAGAATGATCTTGAATTTTAATTGCAAAAGGAGAAATTTTGTAATGAGTAACTCACATCGACAGAAACACACTGCTTATTAAGAATCTCAGATTGATTTCAAGGAATTTTAACTCTAACATCATGGTTTTCAGAGAAATTTTCTATTGAGATTGGCAATCTTAATAATGCAGTCATCTATGTTTTCATTATTAAGAACTATACACATTAAATAATGGAATCTGTATTCTTACTAGGTTTTGAAAGCATTTTTCTATATTATGAAATATTCGACTAGAATATTAATTTTGCAACTTCATTTTAAATATACAAAGATGACATTTTATTAGTATAAATTTATCTAATAAGTTTAAATTATAATTTGTAGTTATTTTAGAGAAAAATCAAAGAAAACGTTATTACTGTTTTGATGGAGGTAATTGAGATTGAGGATTACGAATGAAATTTGCCATCATTTATCATTTGTTTCTGTACTTTGTTTTGGTTTCATGGTATCAAGAAAATTCTATTAATACAAATACATAAAAATAATAATGTACCTTTTTAATAGCAATTTCAGGATAATCTTCAACTAAACTGATCATAAATCTCAAGAGAAGAGGAGTAGTAAATTTTATTCCAGACATGAACATAGGTATTATCTAAGAACAACTTGTAGTTTTTATCATGAGTATAAAATTTCAGTAACCAAAGTATAATCCTTCAGACTATGCATGTACCTTTCACTTTTTAATGCAAAACTATTAAGCTACAATAAGAACATGCATCAAACAAGGACACCAGTGTCTTGCCTGACATTTTTAAGGAAAACACACCTATGCTACAATAGTATGTCCATTTGTATACTTCTTTATATGCAGATATTTAAATGACTGAATTATTAAAAGTCCACTGTATGGATACCATTTTCCTAACCTATGGTACATGTCTAGGAAGTTCAAATATAAGCACAACAAAGTCAAAAGATATAAACAACTAGTAAAACTGTCATTACAAGTCAATGTTCTGCTTTTTTTCATTATATTAGAATATGAAATGCATTGGATTATGCTTGTTAACATTTTTAAGTAAAGTATAGTATGTTTAAAATTAGGAAATTGAATAAATATTGACTTGAATGAGACTGAAAAGTTAAGTGTATACTTTGTAATCACTAGGGCAACTATTAAAACATTATTCTAAGAGATATATCAAAATCACAATATGTAATTTAAATGAAATATTAAAAATTGTTCAATAATTCAAAAAGGCAAGGAAAGTAAAATAGGAACAAACCTAAGGGAACAAATATAAAACAAAAGTAAAATGGTAGGCCCAAATAAAAATACATTAATAATTTTATAAATGTGAATGGCCTAAACCTACCAAATAAAGGGCCAAGGATTTGAAATTTTATAAAGGTCGAATTTTTATAACATGACCTAAATATAGGTTGTACATAAGAAATTCATTTCAAATATAATGATATTAAAATTAAAAGGAGAAGTGCTTCATGAATGGAAAGTAAGGACCTCAAAATTCTGTTTTTCTATAAAAGCAAAAAAAATTGTCAAAATCAACTTTTTCAGGTATCTGGAAATTAACAAAAGTCTTACAACAGTCCAGAGAATGTTCATTTGAGAAAAACAACTGAATCTGAATAAGAACACCAGGCTTTGTTTTGTTTAACTGGCCTTAATCCCATCTTCCTCTTCTCAGCCTTGCAGCTGTAGTAGTTGTGAAAAACAACATCTTGCAGCCACTGGAGAAAGCAGAATGCGTTTGGACCTACCCTAAATCTCATCCTCAGAGAACTCTTACTATTTAACCTATCTTGCAGCTCACTGAAAAGCCTCATTCTCAGAACTTGTCTTTATTTGACCTTATTTAGAGTTCACTTTGCGTGTAAAGCCCTTTCCCCACTGCATTTGACAAAAACAATCAGTGGCAAGTATTTAATCTTACAACTATCCACGTCAGCATTACTAGCTGGTGCTAACCTAAGGCTACCTAAAAACTTTAAAAAAACTGGGCAATGAGATGTCCATAGGGTCTTTAAAAATCTCTTACATAGATTCCTGGGAATCATAGAAAATCATAGAAAATCATAGTGAGCCTGTGCAGAATTATGCCATGTCCAATAAAGACCTGAAAAGCTATAATCTCTCACCTCTTGCTGACCTAGAGGAAGCTAGCAGGAAGTGAAGGCTAAGGCAGAACTGTAAACTCCTGTTAAAGCAGGGAAAATGTATACCAACACGTGCAACCACACATACACATACACACACACACACACAGTCACTCAGTGAAGCCAGAAGACATACTGGTTCAAGACATTTATGAAAATTTCTATCCAGTCATTAGATGAAAATTAAGCTAAGTGCCTGTATATGACAAAGAATATACAGACTTTACAGAATTAGACCATAAAAGTTATTAAACAAACAGATAAACACGAACATCAACAAAAGAATAAAGAACAAATCCTAGGGGAGATCTGATTTGCTTTGTTTCTACATTACATTATTTAATATGTCCAGTTTTATATAAAAATTATTAAACACCCAATGAATCAGTAAAGTATGGTCCATATATAGAAAAAAGAATAGAATATGTCTCTAAGGAAGCTCAGATTGGACTTACTGGACAAAGACTTTAAATCATCCATTTTAAATAAGTTCAGAAACTAAAGAAAACCATATCTAAAGAATTGGAGTATGAGAATGATGCCTCACCAAATATAGAATATTATTATAGCAATGTAAATTATGTATGTATAAAAGCAAATAGAAATTCTGAAGTTGAAAACTACAATAATCAATATGAAAATTTTGCTAGAGGAACCCCACAGCAGATTTGAATTAGCAGAAGAAACAGGGAACATGAAGCAAGGTTAATTGAGATTATCCAGTCTGAAGAACATGAAGAAAATAAATGAAGAATGACAAAAATGAACAGTAACACAAAGACCTGTAGGACATCATCCAGCATAACATTCTATGCAAAATAATAGTTCCAGAATGAAAGGAAGGAAAGAAAGAGTCGGAAAGAATATTTGAAAAAATAATCTTTAAAAACTGTCTTATTGGATGAAAAACTTTAATTTATATATCTAAAAACCTCAATGAATTTCAGGTGGGATAAATTCAAAGAGATCCACACCTGGCCACATTATAGTCAAACATAAAAAGTAAATCTTAAAAGCAACAAGAGAGTAGTAACTCATTACATATGATGTGCTGAAAGCAAAAGACTGTCAACCAAGAATTCTATATCCAGCACAACTATTTTTCAAAAAGAAGTAGAGATTAAGACATTCTTTGATAAAAACAAGATATCTTATTAGTAGCATACCTACCCTACAAGCAACACTAAAGGAAGTCTTGCAGGCTGAAACAAAAGTACACAATGCAATAATTAGAATCCACAAACAGAAAAAATAAATTAACTTTAGTAAAAGTAATTGCATAGGTAAATATAGAAGTATGCATGTATTTTGGTGTATAACTTTTTTCTTCTTTTTGCTGACTTATGAGATTCTGGTAAAGCACTATTTAAATGAAAATTTATACCTGTTAATAAGAAATCCATAACTAATTTTCAACCTAAACAAATTAGAAAAAGAAGAACAAACTAAACTCAAACCAAGCTGATGAAAGGACATAATATAGTTAAAGTAGAAATAAACAAAATAGAGAAGAGAAAAACTATAGAGAAAACCAATAAACCCAAAAGTTTGTTATTTAGAAAGATCAACAAAATTTAAAAACTTTTAATTAGATTATCTGAGAAAAAGAGCATTCAAATTACTAACATCAGTAATGAAACAGGATATATCACTATTGACCTTACATGTAGAAAATGGATTATAAGGGAATACTATGAGCAATTGTAATCTAAAAATTAGATAACCTGGATGAAACAACATCAAGTGCTAGCAATGGTACAAATCTACCAGAACTCCCATTAATTGCTGGCAGGAATGAAAAATGATACAGTCACTGTATCATTGAAAACATGTAGAAAATGTTTTGATTTCTTACAAAGTTAAATATGTACTTACTTCATGAATCTGCAATCTTACCCTAGATAAATGAAAACTCGTGTTCCCATAAAAACCTGTATACAGGTTTTTAGCTCTTGTCATATTTGCCAAGCACTGGACATAACCCAAATGCACTTCAATGAGCGAATAGATAAACTCTGCTGCCTTCATATAATGGAATACTAATCAGTAATAGAAAACAATGAACTGTTTATGCATACAATTTGGGTGAAACTTAGAGGCCTTATGCTGAATAAAAGAAGCCATTGTAACATTTTGGTACATTATTGAAAAAGGCAAAGCTATAGAAATGAATAATAGTTATGGTTTGTCAGGAATTATGGGTGGGAAAAGGGGTGGGTATAGGAAGATAGCACAAGGGAGGTTTTGGAATGATTGAACTAGTGTTACATGCATCTATACATGAATGTTACATGCATCTATACATGAATGTTAAAATTCATATAATCTATTCCAAAAGGAAAAAATCAATTTTACTGTATGATAATTTAAAAATAAAATTAATTAACTCTATGCACAGTGTTGTGTCAGATGGGTACTAGACTTATCATGATGGTCATTTCATAATGTATATAAATGTCTAATGTTGTACACTTGAAACTAATATAATATTGTATGTCAACTATAATTGAAAAAAGTTAATATAATAAATTAGGTATTATAAGATTATGTTGGAGGAAAGAAGCACAAACCAGTCAGGAAGTGTGGAGATGGGGGCTAGGGGAAGCTAGTTACCTAAATTAAGTCATGGGAAATGACATGAATAATGTCATTGAAGATAGATATAATAGATGAGTGAGGCCCAGCTTGGCTTCATAGACTTGATTATTGAGGTTTTCTCGCATATAAAATGTAATGAGCAATTGCTAAATAGCTTCTTAGGTTATTGCATTATTGGTATAACCCAAATTAGGTCAATTGTATTCAAGAAACCATCTACATATGAAATCTAGATTATATAAATATAAGTTTTCTAAGTTTAAGTACTAAGAAAACAGGGGCTTCTGTGATTTATATATTTTTACAGTCATGTGAACATAGATATCTTTCTTGAAGCCATAAAATAAATAAAATAAATGTCAAAAACCCCTTTGGGTATAATGAAAAGATCTGTTTTCAGTTATAAAGAGCTAAATAGATGCCCCTGTAAACGTTTTCACTGGGTAGACTGAAACCATGTTATTCAATATATACTTTTGGATATCATCATCAGCAAGGAGAATGCTAAATTAATGAAGGATTCACTATTTGGAGAAGTACCAGATGTACAATAATTTTAAAAATCATCTACTTATTGTAAATACAGTTTCAAATGTTCTTAATAATTTTAATACAAATCTAGAATAGTATTTTCTAAGAGATTATAGGAGTTGAATTGAAATAGAACACATTATCTAACCAATGGTTATATGGCAAGTAAAATAATGGTAAGTGATAAATTCTCCCTTCGACATTGACTCTTTGAGGTATATTTGAATTTGTTTTATGAGACACATCAACCAGAATATTGCACAAGTGTATGAAAAACATATTGGTTAAGATAATCTTTTTTCACTTATTTATTTTCCTCATTGTGCACAGAGATTATTATAGGGCATATAAAAGATAAAAATCAAAAATGACTTCTTGACCTCGAATTTGTAATCTTTAAATTTCTTTTGCAGATTCCCATTAGGAACTTGCTTTGTAATCCAGAGTGGAAGCATTTGATATGTCACCATTTTCAATGTTCTGAACAGTTCATATCTCATCAGGAGTAATAACATGTATAGTCTGACTATTGAGATATGAAATCAGAGTGAATACTCATCAAAATTTTTTCAGCAAAATTAAATGTTACTAATTTAAAATGGGTCAGAGTAATGTTTTTCTGTAGTTTATTCATTCCACAATTTAAATTTACATCATTTGATAAACTTTTTTTATAGTTGGCTCATTTCTGGATCATTAGACTTAAATCATCAAATAACATTTATAAAGCTTCTGCATGCTCATAGATCCAGAATGACTACTATACAAGAGAGGTTAAGGAAATAGCATACATTCTTGTTCTTTTTTAATTTTTAATTAAGTTTATTGGGGTAACATTGGTTAATATAATTATATAATTTTCAGGTGTATATTAGTATTTTACATCTGTATATTCTATTGTGTGTTTACCACCCGAAGTCCAGTTTCCTTCAGCTACCATGTATTTGATCCCCTTTACCCACCTCCCCCTCCCCCTAAACCCTATATTTGACCCCATTAACCCTGTCTTCCTCTCCCCTTCTCCCCCACCCCACTAGTAACTACTAGTCTATAGCGCTCTGGTAACCACTAGCCCATAGTCCATGTCCACGAGTCTCTGTTTGTTTGTCTTGCTCATTTCTTGCTTTTAGGTTTATATCCCACATATAAGTGATATCATGTGATTTTTCAACTTTTTCTGTCTGGCTTATTTCGCTAAGCATGATTATCTCGAGGTCCATCCATGTTGTCGCAAATGGCAGTATTTCATCTCTACTTATGGCTGAGTAATATTGTATATATGTACCACAGCTTCTTTAGCCAATATTCTATCATAGAACACTTTGCTTGCTTCCATGTCCTGGCCACAGTGAATAATGCTGCTACGAACATGGGTGTGCAAATATCTTTTTGGATATGAGTTTTCAAGTCTTTGGGGTAAATACCCAGTAGAGGGATTGTTGGATCATATGGTAGATCAATTCTTAGTTTTCTGAGGAACCCCCATACTGTTTTCCATACTGTGGCTGTACCAATTTGCCGTCCCACCAGCAGGTTCCTTTTTCTCTGCATCCATCCTCTCCAACATTTGTTATTATTTGTCCTGTTGATTATAGCTATTCTAACAGGTATGAGATGATATCTCATTGTGGTTGTGATTTGCATTTCTCTAATAGCTAATGAAGTTGAGCATCTTTTCAAATATTTGTTAGTCATTTGTATGTCTTCTAGGGAGAAATGTATGTTCAGATCCTCTGCCCATTTTTTGATTGGATCATTTGTTTGTTTGTTGTTATGACTTGTATGACTTCTTTGTATATTTTGTATATTAGGCCCTTATCGGAGGTGTTGCTTGCAAATATATTTTCCCATTTGGATGGTTGTCTCTTTACCTTGTTGACAATTTCTTTTGCTGAGCAGGAGCTTTTTAGTTTGATGTAGTCTCATTCATTTATTTTAACTTTACTTCCTTTGCTTTTGAGATCAAATTCATACAATCCTCTTTAAGTCCAAGGTCCTTGAGTTTAGTTCCTATGTTTTCTTCTATGCATTTTATTGTTTCAGGTCTTATATTGAGGTCCTTAATCCATTTTGAGTTAATTTTGGTGTGTGGTGATAGACACATTCTAATTTCATTCTTTTGCAGGTGGCCTTCCAATTTTCCCAGCACCATTTATTGAAGAGGTTTCCCTTTCTCCATTGTGTATTTTTGGCTTTTTTTGTTGAAAATTATTTGCCCATATAAATATAGGTTTACTTCTGGACTCTCCATTCAATTCCATTGGTCCATGTGTCTGTTTTGCTTCCAATACCATACTGTTTTGATTACTGTCACTTTGTAGTATAATTTGAAGTTGGGCAAATGCCTCCAGCCTCGTTCTTTTTTCTCAGGATGGCTCTGGCACTTAGGGGTCTTTTGTGCTTCCATATGAATCTGATGATTTTTGTTCTATTTCTTTAAAAAATGCCGATGGGATTTTGATTGAGATTGCATTAAATCTGTATAATGCTCTAAGTAACATGGCCATTTTAACTATGTTGATTCTTCCAATCCAAGAACACGGAATATGTTTCCATTTCTTTGTATCTTATTCGATTTCTTTTAATAGGGTCTTACAGTTTTCATTATATAGGTCCTTCACTTGTTTCATTAGATTTCTTCCTAGGTATTTTATTCTTTTTGTTGCAATTGCAAAAGGAATTATTTTTTTCACTTCTTTTTTTGACACTTTGTTATTAGAATCTAAGAATGCTATGGATTTTTGAACATTGCTTTTGTATCCAGAGACTTTATTGTATTTGCTTATTGTTTCTAATAGTGTTCTTGTGGAGTCTTTAAGGTTTTCTATATAGAGAATCATGTCATCTGCAATAAGTGACAGTTTGACTTCTTTGTTTCCTCTTTGGATGCCTTTAATATCTTTCTCTTGTCTGATTGCACTCTCTAGGACCTCCAGTGTTATACTGAATAATAATGGCAATAGTGGACAGCCTTGCCTTGTTCCTGATCTTAAAGGAAAGGTTTTTAGTTTTTCAGCGTTAAGTATAATGTTGGCTGAGGATTTGTCATATATGGCCTTTATTATGTTAAGGTACTTTCTTGTCTAACGATTTAGTTAAGTGTTTTGATCATAAATGGATGCTGTATCTTGTCAAAGGCTTTTTCTGCATCTATTGATATAATCATATGATTCTTATTATTTAATTTGTTAATGTGGTATATCACATTAATTGATTTGCACCTGGGATAAAGCCCACTTGATCATGGTGTGTAATCTTTTTAATATGTTGCTGTATTCATTTTGCTAGTATCTTATTTAGGATTTTTGCATTGGTGTTCATGAGAGATATTGATTTGTAGTTTCTTATTTTGTGTTATCTTTACCAGGTTTTGGTATCAGGGTAATATTGGCCTCATAAAATGAGTTGGGAAATATTGCCTTCTCTTCTATTTTTTGGAAGTTTGAAGAGAATAGGTACTAAATCTTCTTCGAATGTTTGGTAGAATTCACTGGTGAAGCCATCTGGTTCTGGATTTTTACTTTTTGGTGTTTTTTGATGATTGTTTCAATTTCCATACTGCTGATCGGTCTATTTAGATGTTCCAGATCATCTTGATTCAGTCTAGGAAGATTGTATTTTTCTAAGTACCAGTCCATTTCTTTCTGATTATTAAATTTGATGTTATATATTTTTTCATAGTATTCTTATATGATCCTTTGTATTTCTGTGATGTCAGTCATAATTTCCCCTCTTTCATCCCTGATTTTGTTTATTTGTGTCCTTTCTCTTTTTTCTTTAGTGAATCTAGCCAAGGGTTTGTCAATTTTATTAACCTTCTCAAAGAACCCGCTCTTTGTCGCATTTATTTTTTCTATCTTTTTGTTTTTGTTTTCAACTTCATTTATTTCTGCTCCAATTTTGATTATTTCTTTCCTTCTGCAGACTTTAGGCTGCATTTGTTTATCCTTTACTAGTTTTTTAAGATGAAGTGTTAGGTTGTTTATTTGGGCTTGTTCTTGTTTTTGGAGATAGGCCTGTAATGATACGAACTTTCCTCTTATGACTGCTTTTGCCATGTCCCAAAAGTTTTGATATGTTGTACTATCATTAGCTTTCGTTTCTATGTATCTCCTGATCTCTCTTTTTATTTATTCTCTGACCCAGTTCTTCTTCAGTAGCATGTTGTTTAATCTCCATGTATTTGTGGTTCTTCCTGATTTCTTTGTGCAGTTGATCTGTAGTTTCAAAGCATTATAATCAGAGAATATGGTTGGTATGATTTCGACCCTCTTATATTGGTTGAGGCTATTTCTGTGTCTCAGTATGTGGTCGATTCTTGAGAATGTTCCATGTGTACTAGAGAAGAATGTATAAGCAGCTGTTTTGGGATGTAAGGTTCTGTATATGACAGTTATGTCCAGTTGGTCTGATGTGTCATTTAAGGATATTTCCTCATTGATTTTCTTTTTGGATGATCTGTGCATATCCGACAGTGGGGCATTTAGGTCCCCTACTATAATAGTGTTTTGGTCTGTTTCTCCCTTTAGTTCTGTTAGTAATTGCTTTACATATTTTGGGGCTCCCTGATTGGGAGCATAGATATTAATAAATGGTATGTCTTCTTGGTGCATGATTTCCTTTGTCATTATGAAGTGTCCCTCAGTATCTTTCTTTACCTTTTTTATTTTGAAGTATATTTTGTCTGATATTAATATCACTACTCCCAATTTTCTCTGAATGCCCTTTGCTTTAAATATCATTTTCCACCCTTTCAATTTGAGTCTATATTTGTCTTTGGGGTTGAGATATCCTGAAGTCAGCATATGGTTAGGTTTTGTTTTCTGATCCATTCTGCAACTCTGTGCCTTTTTATTGGTGAGTTTAGTCCATTTACATTTAGGATGATTATTGAAATATGAGGTCTTCTTATAGCCATTTTATCTTTTGCCTTCTGGTAGCTCAGTATTTCCATTGCCTCCTTGTCCTTGTGCTTCTGTTTTCTTTATTTTGGTTGGCTTTTGTGGGTTTTCCCTCTGGTCCTTCATGTTTTATGTTATATACAATGGTTCTGAATTTTGGGGATGTGGTTATCATTATGAATATGTAAAGGATGGTTATATATATACAGACCTCCATTTTCTTCTGCACGTGCCTTATCTTCATTCCTCTTTGCAAATTTGGATCTTTGAATGCCCTCCTTTTCAGCCATTGTTATCTCAATTTGTTCCTATATATGCTGAACATTCATTACTATCTTGTTATAACAATTCTCTTATTATTTAAGCTTATAATGCCCTCTTCTTAGTAAGGGTTGCACTCCTCTGCTTCTATTTGCCCAATAGTCACTTTACTCCTAATTTTGTACTTTTTTTTTTTTTTTTGGTCATTTTGTTTTAGATGAACTGACCGCATTCAGTATTTCCTGTAGTGCAGGCCTTGTAGTGAAAAATTCCTTAATTTTTGCATGTCTTGAAAAGTCTTAATTTCTCCTTCATATCTAAAGGAGAGCTTAGCTGGATACATTATTCTAGACTAGTATTTCCTTTCATTTAATAGTTTAAATATTTGATTCCATTCCTTTCTGGCTTGTAAGGTTTGTGCCGAGAAGTCCGAGGATAATCTAATGGGTTTACCTTTATAAGTTACCATTTTTTTTCTCCCTGACTGCCTTGAGAATTCTGTCTTTGTTGTTGATTTTTGATAATTTTAATACAATGTGTCTTGGTGAAGGTTTTTTTGGGTTGAGATAATTGGGTGTTCTGTTGACTTCTTGAATTCTAAGCTCCAGCTCATTCCTTAGATTTGGGAAATTCTTATCAACTATTTGTCTGAAAATGCTTTCTAATCCCTGTTTCTTTTCCTTACCTTCAATAATACCCATCATTCTTATGTTTCCTCTCCTGATGGTATCAGCTAGTTCTTGAATTTCTTTTTTATCATTTTTCATTCTTCAGTTTCTCTCTCCTTCCTTCTTATTTATTTCTAGATTTCTGTCTTTGATATCACTGATCCTTTCCTGCATTTGGTTGACTCTATTTCCCAAGCTTGCTATTTCATTTTTCAACTTTTGCAGTGTGTTCTTTATCTCTAGAAGTTCTATTTGGTTCTTTTTGAGGGTTTCAATCTCCTTGCTCTTGTTATCTAGTTGTTTTTTCACTTCCTGAAATTGTTGATTTGAGTTGTTTTAGATCTCATTGAGTTTTTTCAGAAGTACTATCCTGAATTCTCTGTCACTCAAGTCACATATTCCTATGTCTCTTAGCTTTTTTTTCTGGAGATTTTTCTCTTTCTTTCTGAGATGCCTTGTCACCTTGGTTGTTCATGGTGTTTAATGGACTTTTTCTCCATCTGAACATTAATAGAAGTGCATTCTGCTGTTTTTCCAGAAAGATATATTATATAAAGGTCTCTCTTTAGCTTGTTGCAAAAAAGGTGCTTTTTTTTTTCTTTTTTTTCTTTTTGGGGTTTCCACTAGGTGGCGTCTAAGCCTCTTAGATCTCTGCTTTATATAAAGTCTTAATAACGCTTTTTAAATTTTCTAATAGATATTTAATCATGCTCGCTACCTTCAATTTCAGTCCCTGTCATTGTTAGCGACAGTCTCAGCAGTGTTTGCTCAGATTCTCCTGGGGCTCTGTGGCTATTGGTCTCAGAGGGTATGCGGGGAGGGGCCTCTGGGTTGGGGGTTGGGGGCTACGGCTTATCCTCGGTTTTGCAACCACAGCAGCAAAAGTCAGCTGTTGTTCTTCTGTGGTCCCATCCCGCTTCTCTGCTTTCTGCCCTGATGCCTGCCTTGCAGCCAGCTGGCCATGGAGAGCTCACAGCTATCCCATGTAGGCATGTTCGGGAACCCACTGCTGGAACTCACCGATCCTTCTCCCTTCCCCCTCCTACTTCAAGGAGCTCCAGCAGCTGCGAGAGGCAGCTTCTTTATTACTCCCAGTCCGCTGCCTGACATCCGGAGTTCTGACCTGTGGTAACTCTTACGCGCAGATCCCACGCTCAGACGTGCTGGTGTGCAGTTTGGGTGTTTTTCGTTGAGTTTTAGATGTTCAGCTTATTGTTATTTCAAGGTAGAGATCTGGGAACGTCTCTCACTCTGCCATGTTTCCCTGAATAGTATTCTTCAAAAGTATCAAAATCATGGAAAGATTGAGAAACTGTCACATATTGGAAAGGACTAAGGAAGCATAGTCAGTAATGCATTGTGATGATATCCTGGATTGGATACTTGTTCTCTGGTCCTGAAGGAGCAAATGTTTCCTCTGCAGGACTTCTTATGTGGAAAGCAAAGTCTCAAACTCCCCATCAACTCACTCTCCACATTAGCGATGACTGCAACACTGAAACTCGGTAAAATGTCACTGGCATCAACCTAAAGCCAACAGGAGTCCCCAGTCTTGATGCAGTAAAAGGGTAAATTTTACTCAGGTAAACAGTTTGCAAGCCAGGAAGATGGAGCCTCCTGAGGACGTCAAAAGTACTCTCTCAGTATACACTTTTAAAAAAATACCTCCTCAGCCAAACAAACACTTTTATGTGTCTAATGAACACAACTATAACATTTCTTCATTACTCTCATCCATTTGACTCACTTCTCTCTGCCATTTCTAATTTTAAAAATCTATATGAAATTTCAAACATACTTTTGAATCATTAACAGACACATTAAGAAATGTATTGCACATTGAATTTTAATGATATATTTTAGTTTAAATCCACTGCTTTGGATTTATTTCAGTGTGAGGAAGATGTGGAAATTTAAGTTAGAAGTTATATTAATTACATAAGGGAAATAAAGGAGTAAGTTTTGGAAAAGAACTGATCATTGAAAGGAAAGGGACTGAGATGAAAACTACAAGGCTGTATGACAATATAAAATAGCTGAAGAGATTATATGTTAAATGTTAACTTGTAATCAGAATGAGATATTATACTATTATATTTGAGACTCATTTGACTCAGTTCTAGTTAAGAATGTGTTTAACAAAAATGTGTTTTATTCTAGTCAATGCTTTTGTCGTTATCGTCTTAAAACCTATTTTCTTTGTAGGCAGTGTAATAGCTCTTAGTGGAGTCACAAAATGGTATACAAAAAGGAAATTTGGTTACACTAATTCAGTTTTGTTCATTTTTGGCTTTGAAATGTGATAGAGATTGAAACTAATATCCAAATGTAGCTATCCTATATCTTTTATCTAGCCATATTTACTCTGCTCTGTTAAGAGCAAATAAAAGTTAAATACATATTTTCTCTAATGAATTCAGTGACCACAAGTTAATTATTTACAGATCTATCTTTAGTTTCTTATTTGGGGAAAACTTGAGGATATTTCTCAAATTGATTATTTAAATTCTTAATATATCCATAATAAAAGTAAATTTTTAATAAGCTGTTATTCTTCAATTATAAAAACAAAGTTAACTTTACCTGCTACTTGAATCTTACATATACTCATTTTTTTACATATTTGTTTCCAAATGCTTCCAAAAGGTTTACTCTCTGTACTTTAAACATCTTATCCTCTAAAATGTATTTTTTAAATATTCACTGCACAGCAAATAAAAAATGTCTGTCAAATCTTCTTTCTGAAAAAGTAAGGGAGGAGGAAAAGTTGACCTGAGGGTGATAAATTTATGGTTTCCATAACTAGGAACTGCTTTGCAACTTTGTGTCCCAATTTTACTCTATTTAAATATTCTTTGACATTTCATATGGCTGTTAAATTTGAATTACATGTAAGTATAGCTCATTGTCTGAAATTATTTCATTCTAGGTAAACAGGATTATAAAAAAACCAAACCTATTTTACGAGCAACCAAATTAAAAGCAGAAGCAAAGAAAACAGCAATAGGCATAAAGGTACCTGTATTTGATAACTTTAAATTTTCATATATGCATGTCATTTTACTTTCTAAGCCTGGATTGCATAAATGTTTCATTCTCAATGTTTTATGACATTTCAAAATCTAAGTTTAATGCCAGAATCGAAGGTTTTAATAAAAAATTTACTTATTGGGAAACATCCTTTTCATATCCTGAGATTTTGCCAGGTCTTAAAATAAAACAAGGTCACTCGTAAGAGCCAATTATACTTAAAAGTTGTAATTTATTTTTTTTCTAGCTACTGTATATCCATTTAAATTATTTATGTGCCTGAAAACTTTTATTTTCAATAAATTTTATTTCATAGTGGTTTAAATTTTAGTTGTAATTATATATACTTAGGTTATTAATATATATAAATTTACTTTGTATTATTGTTGTCTGTACTCTCCAAGATGAAATTTTAATGATGTTACTAAACTTGTTCTTTTCAAAAACTGCTGCAGAGGGATAAATGCAACTGAGAATGAAGTTACAATTAAATTCAACAAAATTACATTTATATTACTACCAATGTCAATTTTTTGCCAAGAATTTAGAGTCAAATTAAACTATAAATAGAAAAATTAACTTGGTGGCTCTACTGTCAAATGTGTTAAAGTGACTAGCACTTATATGTTATTTAAATATTAAAATGTTAAAAGGAGATTTTGATTTTTATCTGGCAGATGAAAAATCAGTTTTTCTAAGTTATAGCTTATTGCAAATGCCAAGGTATTACTACCAAGCTGTAACAGCTGTTGAACTGCCAGATGATATATTTGGTTGTCTTCCAGAATTTGCTATTATGATCATGAAACACTGCCTTCTTTTTGCTCCTGATTGCTGATTTTGATCAAGTATTGCCATGTGATGTTGTGTTTTCACAACACAATATCCTGTTTGTGCTGTGTGTCAGTTTTTAATTAAAAAAAAAAGTAAATTGCCTTTTTAAGATGATTAATATTTTGAAGTATTCTAATTTCATATGAAATTTCATCATCTTTAAAATTATTTCCATGACATGACCTTTCTAAGAGCAGTGCTTAGTTTTTTGTTATTTTTCGGTTACCTGATTGTTGTCTCTTGTAATGAGAGCATTATTTGTCATTTTCCATCAAGGCAGTATGACACATACATTCATCTTTCACAATGTGGGGTTTTTTGTTTGTTTGTTTTAAGAAAAATATTGGGATAGCAAACTCCATTTTTGGCACAATATAATGAGCAACTATAAATTAGAGTTTGAGAAATAGTGTGACCATCCATCTACAAATATATACCACTTTCTTATACATATTCTCTTTTTTTATTTGCTCTTATAATTTTTGTCATTATTTTAATTTGAGGCAATAACTATGTTCTCAATATGAGATCAGGCTACCTTATAGTGCAATTATGTCTTTTTAAAAACAATGTAGAATTTGTTTATCTTTTTATGAGAAGAATTTTTTCATAGATTTCATTTACGATTTAAGGTTTGTATAGAAGAGTTTCTATTGACATTAGAACATAATTCCTTTTTAATAAGCTAGCATATCATCTTGGGGGAAAAAAACCTTAACTTTAAACATTGTTTGCTTTAAAATTTATGTGAAGAGTCCATGAAAATGATGTGGAACTTTTTAGAATCAGAACTATGAAGGTGCTTTACATTTTAAATCTGGCATACTAATTATTTTGCCATCAAACTTTGATTACATTGTCATTTTAGCATAAGGTTTTAAATAACGAAGTTTCTTTTAGCAATTGCCATTTAATGCTATTTAATTTCCCCAGTGAGTAATTTTATCCATATTGATAATGTCAGAGAAGCAGCTAGGGAGTAATGAGCATCAAACATGTTTCACTCCTATCTAGTTGATACAAGATGACCATATTAGAATATGTTATCATTTTATTACTTATTCTTTAGAATGAATCATAGTTATGCTCTTAAAATAAATTAAATCTACAAAAATATGAACAGCTGCATAGAATGGAAAAATTACAGCAATGACAACACTAAGCATAAAGTAAAGAGGCCTAGGATCAAATGCCTCTTGCCTCTTATTCTTACATGAGTTCAAGCTGGCACATTTGTATAATAGAGATTATACCATTTACCTTAGAGTGTTGTCAGGATAGTTAAAAAGTATAGTGAAAACACTGAACATTGAACCTAGCACACAGAAGTCATTTATGAATTGTTAGCCAATTGAGAAAATATTTCTTTGAAGTAGTTATTACTGATGTGTATAAATAAGACTTTCCTTGGATGTTTGTCATTGGCCTGAAGATCCTAATTTGTATGTAAATTATATAAATCTTAATCTTTCATTATTAATTTAGAAATTATTTATGTTATTAATTTAGAAATTAAGTACTACAGCATTATAAAATATATGGAAAGAAAGATGAATAAGACATGATCATCTCAGGGGAACTTATAGGAGAAATCATTTCTATATTTCATTACCATGTACACTCAACAGTATTGATTGAGAAAATCATGCACTGGAGATATAAAGAATTATACAATAGGGTCTCTTACCTAACAAGCTTCTAGCATTTTTTTTTTAATGTATATTTAGAAATAGGAAACAGTTTGAGAGAAGAGTAATGATTTAGAATAAGATATAAATGACTGTCAAAATATCAGATTAATTTCTATTGAGGAGCTTTGTTCTACTAATGTAAACAAAATGTCATAATTTATGCCCCAGTAATTAAATGAGTGCTACCTAAAAAAATATCTGTCCAACTAATATTTGCTATTTGGTTTTTGTTCAATTAGATTTTTTCAAGAATTACAAAATCACTAAAAGTATTTTTAAATTGCAGAGTCCCATGTTTCTTAGTATTTAGAAGGAAAAAGATAATCTGCATTTGTTAAACAATGAGTTAGTTTATTTTAAAAGTTTAGATGAAAGGTAGAATCATATTAAAATAATAAAGATCAAAAATTTAGGATCAAAAACTTAATTTATCTGTTAATAAATAAAATATTCAAATGTCATCCAGATCCTGCTAATAACCCCTTGGAATGAGCCAACTGGGGACATTATTTTTGCTCTTTTTTGTTATTTCTGATCTAAAACTAAAAATGGCCAGGAGGCAAGGGGTGCCATATATGCCCACAGGTCTCTAAGGTATGATCATGTCACCAATATTCTGAAAGCAGTATTTTCAAATTTTACCATTGTTTTAACTGTCCAAAAATGCAGTCCATACAATGCTCATCTCAACAGAATAGAAACATTTTGAAAAAAGTGATTTGCTATACCTCCCCAACCAATACTTAAGCCCCACCACCATACCATATATTGACTAGACTTAATTAAATTAATGGATCCTCTGAAGTTGTATTCTATGAATATTCTCTGCTTCCTTCCCTTAAAAACTTTTTTCATGCCTCTGGATATTCTGAAAATGTACAGTGAAGATGATACAGTATTGTTTGAAAGGATAGGGAGTTGAAAAGTACCAATTAGAGGTGATTATCAATGAGATGAGCATCATGGAACAAAATCTTTATTCTTGTGTTAAGCTAGTGTGAATGATGACTGCTGTAGAACAGTTTTGTTGTCCACTATATAGAGCAGATGGATTTTGCTGTCGTGTGTTACTTGTTTATTACATTTTTTTAAAATTGGTAGCTATGTAACCAGATGGGTCTGGGAGCACAGCTGTGGAAATAAGAAAATAAATGAAACCTGTCTGATGCTACCATGCCCTTTGAGATGCCAAAGTGTTCCAACTGCAACAAAGAAAAATTCATTTTTATTTGACATTATATTAATATATTAGATTGAATAAATCATACCTTACAAAAATAGTTGACACTGAGTCATTCAACCAAATGGTTTTTATTAATATTTATTTACATAGTTTGGAAGTCTAAATGTAATTATGAAGCTAAAAATCTGTATAAAATGTCCATTTGTAATTTCAACATTCAGGTAAAAATTGCACATTGATTATAAACTATATTCATTTTATGTTTTTAAAATTTATTGGCATGTGTTGAATTCTTGATTTTACATTCTTATGGAATGTAAAATGCATTCAGAAAATGCAAATAAATTGCTCCTTCATAAAATAATACCACAAAGGGGTTGATACATGAGTGAAAGTTAGAAGGGAATATTAAGTCCTTTAGGATACTTAACTGGCACTATTTGTTCTTTTTGCTATTTAACCAAATGATATGTTAATATTGAGGAAGTTCCTTGATGATATGTATATATTTTAAAAGTTTATAGACTTTTTGAGGTATAATATGAATTATGTCATTCCTTAAGTAGTAAATTCTTGGCTATTATTTCAACATAATTGATTAACATATTCATATTAAATTACCAATAGAAATATCCAAGACCATCCTTCACCATTGTGATAAATTACACTGTAACATGCTTCATGAGCTAAAGTACTCAGTTTTGTTCCACCACATTAAAATTCATGGAATTTAGGATTTAACAAAATAATATTTAATAAAGATGTTTACAGAGGCATAATCTAGAAACTGGTTATAATAGTTTCTTCCCATTAGAAAAGGAATAATTTTTAAAAATCTGTGTCTAAATGCTATAACTAATAATACATTTATTAAAGCAAGAAATAAAGTTAAATATAACCAAATAGAGAGCAGATAAACTTTGTAGTCATAAATGACATTGCTTACCCCAATATTTTGATATCCAAACTATGAAAATATATTAAAAGTATAAATGTTAATTTTACTATTAGAAAAACACAAACAAATTAAATAAAAATAATAATAGAAATGCTCACCCACTGGTGTACTTGACAGTGCATTGGATATTATCAAGTACAAAATGAGTTTCTTAATGGCAAACGTGTTAAAAAGAATGTGAATATTAGATTCAAATTATTCATTCTAGGCTGTGGAATTACATGCTCATTTTATCTGATGAAACTGATAATATTAACCAATATCATTTCCTTAATTTCAAGTCTACTTTTGTTTTTTTCTCTCAGGAAGTTGGCCTTGTACTTGCAGCTATATTGGCCCTCCTACTGGCTTTCTATGCTTTCTTTTATCTCAGACTCTCCTCAGATGTTGACCCAGATCTGGAGCCAGATGAAGATTAGCTGAGCAGCAGTCAATGCATGATACGGAAATGATTTTATAAAAGCACCTCTCGGGACCAATACTTTCTGAAGTACTGAAAGTACAACATCTTGAATTCTTTCTGCTGGTATTTTCAGTTTACAGAAATATCTTTTTAAATAGTTCTATAGAATATCAAGAAAAGAACCTTACCTAGCAATGTAATATAATGTATCTACTGAATACTTTTATAAATCTTCCTGCTTTGACAGGCAACCTATTCCTGGTGCATTTACATTAAATGGAAATCAGATCCTGAATTCTTTGGATGTTTTAGCTAATTTATGTGTAGAACTCCATTGCTTACAGATTACTAAATCAATTTTTGTTCCACATGTATCAGTAGTAAAAGTATATGCCTTTATTTACAGAATCATACTCAAATCACATTCAGAGCCTAAGGAAGAACAAAAAGTCATAGGAAATTTTTCATTTTACAGGGAAGTCCTGCTCTCTTTCCAGACGTATTTTATATCATTAGAGAAACTATCTTCACATATATCTACAGTAATCTTTTTCCTTTGCCAACTGTTCAGTGCACATGTGCACCATCAGAAATGGCACCTGGATGACAGAAGCTCAAAGAGTCACATATGTCTCTAAACTAGAGTTCCTTTTCTCTTGGGCTGTCTAAACTGAATAGAAAGTTTAGTTGATCTTGATTTTAATTAACTTATTGCTCTATTAATATAAACTTGGAAATCCATTTTAATTATGTTGTTCTGGCTGCTTATAGTATCAGTTTGCTCCTCTTGTTAGGGAGATATGTAACAAATTGTTGTTTAATTGTGCAGTCTTTTTCACACAAGAGTAATAGCAGAAGTCCTACCTACCAAGTAATTTTTGTGGGTTGTTTCTTAAAGACAAACGATACAAAGTTGTTTTGCAAAATTACATTTTGTTTCTTGAGAGATAATGTATTAGAATTCTTTCATTAAAAATAAATAGAAGAAAATATATGCCTCATATTACTTGCATATGTAGTTTTCTGTTTATATAATTTTTCAAGGTATTTTGCATTTATTGTAACATAATGACAAATATATTCAATATTTTTACTAGTAATGGAATTTTAAAAATATTTTTAGAATATATGAATACATAAAGGTTAGCAAATGGGAAAATATGTTCACAGCAGAGTTATTAGCTACTACCTTATACATTTATAGAAAATGAATAGATTGAAACATGTGCACAAGTGTTTTATAATATATACATTGTATTTATGAAGAGTAAATAAAACGTTAAGGTTATTTCCATACATGTCAAGAAAAGAAAGCTTTGATAAATACCCAGCATATTCTTTGAGACTTTTGAAAATAGTTGAATGTGATTGTGTAGTATTACGTTCTGCAGAATTTTTTCAAATAGCATAATTTATTTCATCAGTATGAAAACAGCCAAAAGTTCCAATACTCTCACAAATCATTTATGCCAAGCAGCTGAGGGCAAAATTTAGACAGCGTTGTTTACTGGATGCTTCCCCTTGAAATCACAAACTCAAAAGATAGACCAAGAGTTCTTATACACTCACCACAGTGGACCAATCCAAGTGGCATTTTTAGGAAAGGTTACAGCATTTAATGCCATGTGGTATGTCTGTTCGTGAAGTGGGTGGTGAGGGAATATCCAAGCTGGCGTTTTGGATATGATGGGTCTTTTACTTTCCTGAGTGACATGCCACATGTCAAGAAATACTGCTTTCCCCACTCTTATCACATTTACGTGAACAATTTTCATTTAGTTATTTCCCCTCCCATACGATGTTAAAAACAGTCATATTAAATAGAGTTATTTCTAATTTCAGTGGTAATTTAAATAAGATGATATGTAATAATTGTTTATTAGCTACCAATTCAAGTGAGATATAACTGAATTTACAGATTTTTTGTTTGTTTGTTTTTTTGTTCACAAATATCAATAGCAGCTTTATTTGTAATAAGCGAAAGCTGGAAAGAGCCCAAATGTCCTCCAACAAATAAATGGATAAACTTCGTGGCATTTCCACAGAACTGAATACCACTCAGCAGTAAAAAGGAACAAACAATTCACACACACTTCTACACAGATGATTCTCAAAATAATTATACTGAGTGAAAGATGAATTTACAGTTTTTAAAATAGATGATTACACTCTTGGAAACGTTTAAACGTCCATTACTCTGGAAAAGACTACTATTCTGTTCTACTCTTGAGGTATTCTTTTGGGGAAAAAAATGTTTCTTTTACTTAAAATTTAAAATATAGTTAATATGCACTATTAGTTCCAGGTATGCAACATAGCTATTCAACTAAAAATTATTTTTGATAGTAATACGTTACTCTAAATTTAGTATAATTATAAGCAAGTTTCATTACCTAATTTTATGAATACCCTGAGTTTATGACTATTCCATTTCTATGACTAACTTATGATAGCTCCAGACAACTGTAAGTCCCAAGGCCTAAACTCTGATTTTAATAAATAGCAGGTAACGTGAGACAATATATGTTTATATAACATTGTTTTCTTGAAGCATAAATTTTTCATGCTCACATTAACTGGGAAACAGCCAATCAATCCTCTGTAGAGAAATCCCAAACTGAAGTCTGGTTTCAATCTTTGAAGACAAGAGAGGTGATATCCAGCCTGCTTTTGAATAGTGAGTGATGTTTGCCCTAAATCTGAGACTGGCACCAGACACAAATTTTAAGCAAAGGTTTTTCCCCTCCAATAATTGACTACTCAGAGTAATTCAGAAGGCAAAAACCAAAAAATTATAATGACTTTTCAGAATATTATAATCTATTTGTTAACATATTCTGCAGAATAAATTTCAACTAATTCAGCCGACTTAAAGTCGCTTATGTGAATGAAGTTTGAAGGGTTTGCATGCAAAATAAAGAATGTAAAATTCATTTGAGAGGAGATGTTGTAAAAATGTAACCTCATCTAGAATTTCTTTTAGAACAAATGAACAAAAAGCCTATCTTAGTACCAGCATAGGTTTATCGTTTTTAAGGTGGCAAAATACTTGAAGGTTTTCTATCTTTTCAATTTTTCATAAATATGGAAGAAATATTCCCACCCAACCAATGACTGTAAGATACTGAGAATATGTTCTTATTCATTTCTGTAACTCCAAGTATGTAGTGATCTGCACATATTTAATAAATGCATGTTAAAATTTAAATTAATATTTTTTAATCCTCAGAGTCTGGCACAGATTTTTGCTTATAGTAGAAAATAAAAATTATTAGCACTTAATAAATAAAACTTAAAATCACTATATTCATCAACTCAACATTTAGCATTTATGGTCTTTGGTTATATTGAGACATATATATGTTTTATCATGGTCCTCTTTAAGATAAAGACAACTAGCATTACATTTACAGCAGAACAGATGCATTGTTCTTCTTTAGGAAATCAAATATGCTATTTTTATCTTAGTATTGTTAAAAAAAATACCATATTTTTAATATAACAGTATACATCTTCATTCCCAATGAAAATAAAACCAAATTTTTATTATAATGTTTATGTGAATACTAAAGCACTGTATTTTCCATATTCTAAAATTTACAGTCAGTGATAATTCAGTAAAGCAAATTTGCTTTAGATAAACATCAGAAGTCAGCTTCTATAAATTAAATTTTTAATTTTATATATTCCATTCATTACAAGGTTGTTGAGTCAAGACTGTTTATCGAAATTAAGTTTTTTTTTTCCTCCTTACCAACAAATTAGGTTTCTTTACACTTACCTGAGGCTTCTCTGTGGAGATTCCTACCACCTCTCCTTTAGCAGCACTGCCTTCTTTTATTAGAATCGCTCCAGTGCAGCCTGGATAGAATGATGTTTGCTAGATTTTATTTCATTGACACCATATCTAGAATCAGTGCAACCCACAGTAAAAAATTGTAGCAGGTGAATTCAGTATCTATGTAAACATTCTAATGATTTTGTACAGGTTTTGGCTATACAGGTAATTATGGGGGGAACCAAGAGAGTCACTTAAAGAACTGTGCCAGTGTGGAAATATTTATAATGAGTCAGTAAATTCGTTTAAAACAATTGAACTGCTGCAGTATTCAGCATTGTGCCTGTTAAACATTTTTTTTTTTTTTATCAACAGCACCAGACACGAGATCCTATTTCTAGAAAAATAAGATACTTTAAATGCCAGAAGATTTTTTGATGACAGTACCTCCCCCTATTCTTCATTTTTTAAAACAACAACCAAGTTGGTGGGAGGCAGCCAAAATTTGAGGTACCAATGCTTCTCGAACAGATGTCACACCATTATTTTTTAGCTCGTTTGGATGAATAAACATGTTAAACTGTGAAGCATTACATTTTAGATTTTTTCATTAAAAAAAAGAGACAATCTGTTTACTGTCCTAATTGAGACAACAATCCTGTGGTTGCCAGTTTTGGCAGTCATAACAATGAACTATAAATATTTGGACCAACCAAGTAAATGGTGACTATAAAGGCTATAGCATGTGTAAAGTTCTGTTTTCATGGGCACCCATATTAGTATGGCATTTTTTTCTTGACTTCTTCAAATATCATTGTTTGTGTAAATCTGAAGTTTCATGGTAAGACTAAAAGAAATTGATTTCAATATCTAATTTCATTCTAGTTTATCATCCTTTTTAGTGTTCAGCTATCTACCTGCTTATAACAAATTACTTCTGCAGTTGCTCTTTTGAATGCGACACGGCAAGTCTTCATTGGATCGCGTACTCTGTACATCCTAGAATAACACAAAATTCAGAGATTTTTTTTCTGTTTTCATATTTATAAAGTGAGATTAAAACATTTAAAAGCCTCTTAAATGCCAGCAATTTGGTTTTTAACAGTAGGCTTTATAGTTAGACAATAGTGAAATGTAACTCTTGCAGTGATGGTCATGAGAAGGTCATGTTATTTTATGCTTTACATAAAATAACAGCATGGGAGAAGTTGGTAAACCAAAGAGATATAATCTAGACATAAAAATTATTTATTACTCTAGTTTCCAAACATTTGTAATCCAGATAGCAAGTGCCCTTCTAGACATCTGATTTGAGTGCTCTTGCTCTCTTCTCTTACTCCTCACCTCCTCTTCTGTCCTGCTCAATCCTAAATTCTAGGCAATCTCTAACATTCCCTTTCTCAGTGTTTATGAACTTCACTTCTATTTTATCATACTTAATTATGTACTTACTATATCAACTGCCTCTACTTTTTTAGTTAGAATTATCATTGATCCTCACCTATTTTTCCGCTATCTCTTACTTTTTACCTGCTTTCATTTTTACCTATCACTAACCACCTGCATTACACAAAACTAGAGAAACTAGTATAATGAATCTCAGTCTACCCATCATCTAGTTTCAACAATTACCAATATATTGCCACTCATGTATATTTCCCCCATTTTTTTTTGCAACCTGAAGTATTTTAAAGCGAACCTAAGAAATGGTGACATTTTACGTATAAATATCACAGTATACATCTCTGACAAGAACTTTGGTGTTTTGTTTGTTCGTTTGTTATGTTTTTTTTCCCTTGCATTACTAAGAACCTGTTATTATAGCTAATAGAACTAAATAGTTATTCCTTGATATAATTTAATACCAAGGCTATTTTCAAATGTCCCTAATTGTTTCCAAGATGTCTATTTATAGTATGAGATCTGTACTACATTTGGTTATATGTCTCTCACATTTCTATTATTTTATAAGAAACTTTTTTTTCATTCCATCGATTTATTGAAGAAACTAAGTTATTTGTTCTTTTGAATGTTCAACATTTTAGATCTGGACTTTTTCATCATTTTGTTCATGTTAGTCCTCTACTTTCCCTATTTTCTGTAAACTAGGAGTTAGATTAGATCCAGACAGTTGTGTTGTTGTTATTTGTTTGTTTTTAATGCTGGAATATTTCATAATAGTTAATGAGACACATAATATCTGATTGTCTCACTTATAGTGATGCTGAAATTTATCAGTGGGTTCATGTGGTAGTAACCTGATTCCCTCAAAAATATGGTTTTATGTCAACATTTTACCATTTATAATTGTTTCCTAGGTCCATTATTTTATTTGCATTGAAAAATGTCAATTTTTATTATTCTTTCAGCACTTATCAAATGGAATTATCAGAAACTAAAAAACTGTTTCGTTATCTTAATACATCTCATGCAGGAAAGGAAGGATAAATACTTGAATCTTTGTCTTAATCAAATTTCAGAGTAGTGGGTTAGCCTTCTCTAATGGTGACCAGTGAAGATTTGCCATGGGTGTTCCTGTTGTTGCTCTTACTATCATAATAACGTCATAGGTTTTACATATGTGATGTGTGTTTCGACTCATTGCAATTGTCACTCTTTTCAGTAATGAAGTGAGAATTTTATTATCATGCTTAATATTAGAAGTATTCTCATTAAAATTGTGAATTTTTTATGCTTTTACATTATTTTACATTTTTCCAAAGTGATACCCATTGCAATCAGATTTTCCTAAAACAACGTAAGTGGTAAATATGGAAAACATCTAATATTTACAGATTATATAATTGACTGAGGAACTAAGAAAACACTAAGATTTATATAACATACTTCATTAGAAAAAACTATGTAAAAATCAATAGCTTTGTCTATTTATTTATCTTTACAATAATTACAATAATTAGCTAAATATCATAATATAAAAATGCTTTACAATCAGATTGAAAATTATAAGTTGTCTAAAAAAATCAAGAAATATGAAAAGTCTCCATTGGAAAAAGGAACTTTACAGAATAACATAACAGAACTTTAATGAAGAAGAGACCAATGTCTCCCAGGATGAGATAATTCAATATTGTACAAATATAAATTTTCTTCTAATCTGAAAAGAGAGCCTTAATTTTTAAGAAATTAAAGTGTATTATAAAGTTACATAATTAATACCATAGTCAAGAAAAAATAGACAAACCAATAGAAAAAGTGCAGTGTCCAGGAATAGATCCAAATATATTCATTTAATATATCATGTAAGTCATGAAAATGGAAAGATAATTTATTAAATGTATTGAAACAACTTAGTATCCATTTGGAAATTAAAAGATGCCTAAACTATGACTTAAAACAAGATTAATTTCTGATGGTATTTGTGGTCTCTATATGAAAAAAAAAAAAAGAAACCATAAAAACTATTAGAAGAAATGACAGACATTGTTGGAATCTTTTAGTAGGTTAATTATTTCCAGGCATTGATTCATGAGTCAGAAATCATAATGAAATACTGTTGGATTATAATACATTAAATCAAAATCGAATATGTGGCCTAGTACCCAGTTTTAATTAACAATATGAAGAAACAGTCTCTTTCATATATTGCTTAGGGGAATAGTAATTTCACACACTTTCTGGAAAGCACTTTTGCAATGTACGTTAAAATATCTTAAATTTCATATATTTTAGAAATTTATTTCACAATAGCAATGCCTGTAATGTGCAAACAATACACAAACTATGTTATCTACATCATTGTACATTGTTCATCAAAAAAAGCAATGTAAATGTCCAACATGAGTCTTTACAAACAGTGTTACATCTATAAAATAAAATTTGTTGGATATATTAAAATAATATATACTTACTGACAGGTAAAAAAGCAGTCGTAAAAGATTACATGTGATATGATTTTATTTGACTATACACATCTGTATATATGTGTATATCTATATGAATGTATTGAAAGAATATTAGCAAGTAAAGAGTATTCATCTTGAGGTATTGGGTTGTAAGTGATTTTTACTTCTTTATATTGAGTGAAACATTCAGTCTCAACTATTCACGGGAGACTAGAAGTACAACATCATGAGTGCAGATTCCTGGTAGGTCTGTTTGTTTGTTTGTTGGTTTTTCATTATCTCTTATTTTTCATTCATTTAATAGCCATTTAGCACCTATCAGGTACTAATAAGTCATTTTTCACAATTCTCTATGTATAATGTAAGTAGTATGCAAAAGGTGGTTCTGCTCTTTTCACAGTGAGAAGTTGAAGAATGATTCAGAAAGGAACTGATGTTCAGTTTATTCATGCTCATTCAAAAAGTATATTTATTGAGAATTTGCTACATGCCATGAACATAAACTAAAAGAAAAATAATACTCTTGCTCTCATAATGTGATCTTGAGAGATAGTGATGGTTTCATCAAACAAACAACAACAACAAGAAAAGATAAAAATATATTCCAAGTGAGAAAAGTCCAGTAAAAGAGTACAAAGACATATTAGTGTTTAGCCTGTCCAGTTGGTATCTGGAATACAGAGTGTATGTGGTATAATGGAGTGGAAGGTTTTCTGTTGATTTTTCTTTGTGCTCATCGTCACTATCTTTCCTTCCTCTGTCTAAAACCATTTTCTTATATTTAATTTGAAAAAGGCATACACATCTATCCTTCAAGATTTGTCTTTTCCCAGATTTTCCTAGACTTCCACTCCTCAAGTTCCCAACCGCTCTCACCCAAGGCTAAGTTAGGTGATTTTTCTCTGTCTTTCATACAATTTATTTCATGATAAGTATTCATTTATATGTCTGATTCAGGACTCTGGACTGGACTGGACAGGTTTCTAAGGACTCTGATGCCTGGAATCTGAGGTCCTTAGGGAAAGAACTCTGAGTTTCATTGTTGTATCTCAAATGCCAAGCACTGCTCTAGACCCATGGTATATACCGTAGTAAATATTTTTGAATGAATAAGTACTATACTTTATTCCCCCAAACAGAGTTTTTCAACATTGGCATTATTGACATTTTGGGACAGATAATTCTTTGTTGTGGGGAGCTATCCTGTGCATTGTAGGATGTTTAGCATCATTCCTATTTACTAGTGTGCAACTAGAGGCCAGTAGCACTTCCTTCTGCCTCAGTTATTGTTGAAAGAAGTCATTGAGAAGATGTAACCTCAGATTGACCTGAGAGCTGGACCCAAGCAACAGGAGGCTCCTGACCTCCCTCCCCTGTCCTTAGAATGTATGTTCTCCCCACCATTCCCACAGTGGGAAATGTTTTCAAGGATGTTACCTTGAGAGAGTTAGGTATTGCTGACACCATACAGATGGTGTATGCGACTAATCCCAGTTAAGGCCTCTACATAAATGTCTAAAATTCTGATAGTCAGATGCAGAGATCTAATCATGTGACTGCCCAAGATAAGCCTCCTAGGTAAGTACCCTTGCTTATTAAACCTGCCACCACCTACCAAACTAGAGTGACCTGCCTTTTTCTTTGGTCTCTCATTGCCCTCCATGTAAGTTTCAGGTTTCACCTGGGAAGCTCTCAAAGTTTTGAACCAACAGTTATTACAACCAAAAATATCACCAGATGTCCCCTGAAGTCAGAGTTACCTTCACTTTTATTTTTGTGAACTACCATCCTATACCATGAAAATCACAATTTCAATGAGCATGATGTAGAAATTAGGAAGAGTGGGATGGGACTTTCAGGTTATTTCCATCCTTTGATTAGACACATTTATTTTTTTTTTAAGACCAAGCATTCTTAATCCCATATTAATTGTTGATGCAAAGCCTACACTAAATATAGTGCATGATGGGAGGGGGTGACTGGGGATGGGGGAGGTCACAGGTGAAGAAGAGAGATGTCCAAACTTGCCCCATCTGCTGCTCAAAGCCTAGTTTTGTTACTGCAATCTTGTTTTGGTTCTTTTCTCAAAAGAAAGTAAGACTTTAAGATGTTGATGTTTTCATATAAGCTAGCATTTTTTCAAGAAATTTGGACACTAAAACAAAAGCAGAAGGATTTTCTTTAAATAGTATGGCCCTCTTGCACTTAATTTTTTAACTAACAAAACATATTCAGTGAAGTCAAAGAAATTTTATACATACTAAATCATCAGACTTAGAACCAGGTACTTAATTCTTAGAGAACTTTCTGAAATTTTAATGTATAAATTCTTTTTCATGAATTCAGTGATTACATCTGATTTCCATTTCTCTTTGTATTTCTTAGTCTGAAATGACTCATAATTTTTAAAAAAGCATATATATATATATATATATATACATGCATGTCATTGAAAGAATAAAATTAATATCCATGTAATAGTGCCCAGCTTACTGACATTTGGTATTGTCTGGCTATTTTAATTTTTACCATTTTGAAGATTATATTAAGATATTTCATTTAAAATTTTTCACATTCCTAATTATCTTTATCATTTTACTTAATTTTACCATTGATTCTCTAAAAGTTTCCAAGTATACTGTCATCTGTAAATTAGAGATAATTTAAATTGTTCTTTTCCAGTCCTTATTATTTGGATTTTCCCTTTAATCCAAGTATTATTTAATAGAAATACATACACGTATGTATATAATGCTTACAGGTAGGAGGCCCTGTTATTTAAATTTAAATTATTAAGTTTAAGTTTTCCTGCACTGTAATCAGTGTTGTTTGCAGTATTTCTATTTTATGGAAATTGTTGATGTTCTCTATTTGACCTAATTTATTATGTTTTTGTGACTGATTCACGTACACTTAAAAAGGCGGTGTGTTCTATTTATAAGGTGTAATGTTCAGTATTGTTACACAAGATCTACCTTATTATGCTGTATAGATCTTTAACATTATATTCTTTCTTACTTTCCATCCATTTGACCTGCCTTGTGCTGAGATTGGTAAAGTCTTTTATTATTAGGTTTTTATTTCTCCATGCATTTTCTGTAGTTTTGCTTTTTGAACATGATTGCTCTGCTATTTGGTGTATTGATATTCATAGCTTTTATATCTTTGTTGTGAGTTTTGGCTTTTAACATTATAGAATATCTTTGCCGCTTTGTGGCCTGACTTCTACTTTTCTTATGTCAATATCAAAATTCCTACTGTCTTATATTTTCATTTTTTTGATATATCAGTCTTTTCCTATACCTACAATTTCAACCTTTTGAATTACTGGTATGTTAAGTGAATCCCTTGAGCCAATTTGAATTTTTTTTTTTGTAATAGATGAGTTAAGCCAATTCACATTTTTTGATATGGCTGATATTATTGGTATCAATTCTGTATATAATTTTATTTTACAGTTACCATATGTATTTTGTTATATATGCTATGTTTCTCTATTTGGTGTGTCTTTGCTTTAAAAAATATTTTGGTATTTTTGAACATTAGTATTTTTATTTAGCAGTTTCCCTTATATTTACACCTTTTTAGCACACTTAATATACTTTTAATAAATGTTTTATTCTGTGAATTGTCAGTCTTACATGATATCCTTGACTCTGATCCATCATCTATAAAACAGTCAATAATCTTATTCTACTCTCTTTTTTCTTTCTCTCCTTTCATTTCTAGTTGTTTTCTTTCTACTTTGAATAACATACCATATGTAACACATAACATGTACATGCAATTTTTCCACCCATGCCACTACCCTCTTTTTAGGTATTTAACTCAAATTTAACTGTAAAATTAAATATGTAAAATGGTTATCATCACTTTTTTGCCCAAAAATTCTAGGTTATTTCCTAGTTGAATGAAGCTCATCCAACCAAGGAAGGGCACATCTGTTAAGCATTCTCTGGATTTGTGAACCTTTAAAAGTGTTTTTCTATTGTCTTGACACTTGAAGAACAGTTGGGTGGATATAAAACACTCGGTTCACAATTCCTTTCCTTGAATTTCTTTAAAATGCTTCTCTACTGTTGCTTTGTTTTGTATGTTGCCCTTCTGTGGGCGCCAGGCCCGGCTGAATCCAAGGTCTGGCTGGTGCAAGGTCTGGCTGCAATCCAGGCTTGGGACTAGGAATAGGACTCCAGATTAGAATGTTACCTTAGTATAGTAGGACGCCTGCACCTAAAATATGTAAACATACTTCAGTTTATTGTATTACGCATGTGTGGCTGAATGCCACAATTGTACTGTATTATATGTGAAGCCATGCGGTCCCCTGGGGAGCAGAAGGGGAGCACAGAAAGGGGAGCAGAATTGTGCACAATACCGTGCACCCCGTGCAATAGATTGCACTTACCCCAATAGAGCTGCACTCTGCACAATAAAGTTGGTGCCGGCCGTTTCATTCTCATGTCTGCCTCTTGTGCATTCTTCCAACTGGACGTATCACCATCGAACCTTCCCTTCTTGATCAGCTCAGCGCTGACACTTGGAGTAGCCTGCAAAATGAGTTTACCGCTGACACTTGGAGTAGTATGCGGAATGAGTTTACCGCTGACAGTGTAGCCAACAGGATCAGCTCGCTGCTGACACTGACACCTTGTGATGTTTTATACCAGACTATTTTTTTTTTAACCCTGGTAAGTAATTTAATTTTATTGCCTGAATACCCCGAATTTGTTTTCCTTTAAATTCTAATTGTTTTTCTAGGACATGTTTCAGAGTTTACTATTTTTGAGTTATTGAAACACACAATGGGCCCTTTGAATATGTAAAAATAGATTTTTTTTTAGTTTTGTAAAGTTTTCTTGGATTATAGTTTTACAAATTAGTTATAACACATGTTTACTTTCTTCAGACTTCAATTATATGTATGTTGAACTCTCTTTGCATATCTGCCATTTCAACTATTTTCTCTTTGACCCTTTTACTTGTTCTCATTTTATCCTCTTGGTTGTTATCCTGCTTTTCTTCAAAGTGTCTTAGTAAATTTTACTATAATCTATTATATTATGAGTATCTTTTAATTTATACTTTCTTTCTGAGATGAACTTTTTTCTTTGTAGTTTCTTTACTGAGATTAATTAATTCATATTGCATCACTTCCTTTTTTACCCACTTCGGTCTTGAGTTTTAAGGTTTCTAATTCTAGTTTATATCTATATCTACATTTTTATATATATCTGCATATCTACCTCTAATCTTCAAATACTTGTTAGAGGATTTTAATTCAGTTAAACATCATGTTAGAATATTCTTCTGTTTGTGATTTAGATTTATTTATTTTCTTTTCTGGTAAAGAGCTTTTCATCAGCTAAAGTATTTTGATTTGCATTTTCTATTTTCTTCTTTCATTAGCTTTCTAAGGCTTTGGCTTGATTTTTTTTTTTTTTCTCTTAGTCGTTTTTGGGGTAGAGTCTCTAGTCCAGGAGTGCCCACTTGTGTCAGCCTAGTGAGGCCAGTTTCTGTTAATGAATGCTCTTAGTGGTAGGGGACAAACAAAAGATTGACATGCCTGTTTCTGTTTTATTTCTGAAAGATTGTCAATTTTCCCCTCGTGCTTTCTTTCTCATTTCGGTTACAACTTCCAGAGCATAACTTTTTCTCTACTTTTGTGATTCTCTCCAAGAAGCAATACTTTTTGAAGCTGTTGACTTTTTCAATACTATTCATTTTCAAACCTTTTTCCTATAGCTGGTACTGTGAACTACTAAATACCAGACCCCCAATTTTACCACTTAGTGTTGTACTTTCTTTTTCTTAGTCTATGCCTTATCTGTGTGCTCTGCTTTTTAATGGTGTCTCTTAAGCTTCCCTTTTCCTAATTTCAACACCCAAAGGCTTATATTAGTCTCAGGAGGTCTGTTGTTTATCTCTCTGTTTATAAATAACTGGATCATGGTATTTCCTGCTGCCTAGTAAAGCTAAAGGCTTGAGTCATTTGTGATTTCATTTGCACTCTTTTTTTGGTATTATTATTTTGAGGAGGACTTGAGTAGACATTCAGGTTCAGAAGGACGCTATTATCTCTAGTCTCACAGTTTCCTTGGAAATAGAGTTTTGAAATTGACCATTTTCTACATTAAATGTATAGATTTGTTGTCTGTAGATTTTATTATATTTTGAACTTAAAGACACAAAAACATGTTTTTTTAAGTTGCATATCCCTAATTGGACTCTATTTTTTGAGGGAGGGATCTTATAGTTTTGATTTTCACTGTGGTACTTGGTATAATATACACATAATAGTTTCTCAATATATATTCACTACTTAGTTGTTAAAACTATCATTTATTGATATAAGAAAATCTTTTTATATAAGAAATTGTAAGCAAAACATTTGGGTTATTTATATATTTTTATTTTATTTTTTTATTATTTATTATTATTATTTATGCCTACAGCACCTGGTCTTCTTAGTGGGTCTCCAATCCAAGCACTAACAAGGCCTGACCCTGCTTAGCTTCCGAGATCAGATGAGATCGGGCTTGCTCAGGGTGGCATGACCGTAGACCATGGACCATGGCTTCACTGGGGCGTGAACCCAGGGCCTTCTGCGTGTAAAGCAGACGTGCTAACCACTACACTATGGAACCACATCCTATTTATATATTTTTTAAAAAGATTTCTTACATATATTAGTGTTGAGAAATATCTTGTAAAACAATTAAATTATAATTTTATTCTATTTTTTAAATTTCTTAAAAAGAAACCACATTTTAAGGGGAACACCCAACTTAAGGGAAACACACTTATGAAAAAACTGAAAATAATAAAGACTAATTTCTTCAGTGCATATTTTTCTCAATATCTTCTCTGTAAAAAAAAAAAAAAAAAGGAAACCCATAAATTTTGTTCTTGATTTTAGCATGTGTAAAAATTAAAGCAACAAACAAAAAGAAAATATAACACATTATTGTTATCTCTGCTATTTATTAATTCATTTAATTTAAATGCAAATCATATGTTTTAATAATCATAAATTGCTTGGCATCAGGTTGTTCCTAGTAATGAGCAGTTCAAGTGATGGCACTTCTTTGAAATTCTAATAAAGCATTCCATGGAGCCCTCTTCTTTTATGAGAATGGTTACCACTTGAAACATTCTAATGCAGAGCTGAAATGATTTAAAACCTTGCAAGAAAGTGTTAAGGTTGAATAGGAAGCCATTCTTGGTTTCATGGCTAGCTCTGAACACTGAAGTTAAGAAGTAATTTCAAATCAATCTGTAGAAAGATTTTACCTCTGATCATGAACAAACAGAGGCCCTCTCTCCAGCAGGTGTCAGGAATCATGTGATGGACACTAATGATGTCTGCTGCCTTTTATCATCTGTCACAGACAAGTCACAATTGTTTCCACACAGACAGTGAGAACATTTAATGAAACAAAACAGCATTATCGAGCTTCAGGTTTCCCGATTCTCTTTGGTCCTTTACATGACGCTCCAGGTTCATTAAATTGTGGCTTGTGGAGGTATACTACAATTATAGTCTATTGAACCAAAAATTGTAATGAGATCCCAAGACAAGGCTTTAATATTTAGTGACCTCCTCTCTCTATTTTAAAAGTTTAAATCCAGAGAATATCACAGGTTTAGAATGTATATATAGGTTTATCATTCTTTAATATAAAATTATATGTTCATTATAGAAAAAATACAAAAACTAATAATAAATTTAACCCAAATTATATTAGAAATATTTCTTAATTTTTTTAATTTGTTTGTTATTTTGCTTTTAGCCTTGTAAGCTTTATGATACATTCATATTCTTATAAAAATATTTAGTTTATTTTCAGGCCTCAAAAGCCTGTGACTACAATAATAATTAAATTTCTTCTGTCTTTAATCAAAAGATGCTAAATGTAGGCAGATATAGGCCTACTATAATACCATATTCTTTCTTATTTATTCATTTACTCAACAAATATTTATTGCATTTCTACTACATGTGAGGTACTTTTTAGCAGCTGAAAATACAGCAGTGAACTAAAACTAATAGAATCTCTATCCACACAGAGCTCAAGGTTCTGGAGGAGTAAATAGCAGAGATGAAATAAACAAATGAAAAAAGAAATACAAATATATAAACATAATATGCCAGGTAATGAGAAGAGTTAGGGAGAAAAAGGAGGAAGGAAGGCAGAGAACGAGTGCCTCTATTCACTCTACTTCCTGCATCATAGCCACAATTCAGACTAGTCTTGATTTCGCCAGACATGCTCAAATTGAGGGCATTTGTCATGATTGTTCCTTCTGTTTGACTCACTCTTTCACCTTTCTAATTTTTGCTCAAATGTCATCATCTCAATGAGGCCTATCCTAACTACCTGTCCTGCCCTAGCACTCCCAAGCTGCTTGCCATTCCTTGTTCACTACTTAATGCTTATTACTTTTGAACATTCTACATATGTATTATTATGCATATTTATTATTATGTAAAGTATATTTTCAGTCTCTCTCCACTAGAACTTAAAGTTTAAAAGAGCAGAGATTTTTGCCTAGTTACTAGTGTATTCCAAGTGCTAAACCTAGTGCCTGACGTAAGCGTTGAAAATATAATATTTGTTGCGTAATTAAAGCAAAGATGTTGAATAGGCCATTGAATACCTAAGACTTGAATTTTAGGGAAGAAATCCAGGCTAGAAAAACAAATTTGAGAGTCAGATAGGGTGACATTTTTAGTCATAAAATTGGAAGAGATCTAGGGAATGAGTAAAAAAGGGGTAGAGGTCTTCAAAACAATCCTTAGGCATGTCAATGTTATGAAATCAGCAAGATGAGGAAGATTCAGGGAAGAAGGCTGAAAAAAGTTAATAGTAAAAACAGGAGGAAAATCAACTGAGTATGGCCTCTTATGATCCAAGTGAAGAAAGTGTTTCAATAAAAAAAAAGTTAACAAATTTGGAACATTTGTCTTTTTATGTCTATCATTTTTTTAGTACTATACTGCAAGATAACCTCTGTATTTCTGAGTAATAAAAACAACTTTTATTTTTATTTCAATCTCATTATAAAGTCATAAAGATTCTAATTTTTATAAAATTAGCCGTATGCAATACATGCACATAAACTGCAGCACATCTCAGAAAATGAAAAACAAATATCTTGAAAATTAAGATGCATAAATTCCAATTTGGAGATCATTGGTCTACAAAATGAGACTTAAAGGGACCTCAGATCGAGACCGTCCAAAGAAGAAATCATCTCCTGCTTTCTCAAATATCTTTGTCCTTCAGTGTTTTCTACTCCCATCAATGGCACATCTTTCTGTAGAAGCCTAGATGCCTTACATAATTTCTCTTTTTCCCCTTTTAGCCAAGGGACTAGCTGTATTGGCTTCACATCCTGCCTACTTTATCTTTGTGTTCTCTCTCTCATTCTGCCAGCTAATTCCTTACTGTGGACATCTTTCAGGCACCTGATACTACCACTTCTGTCTTCTCTTCATAACTAAGTGCATCTCTCTTAAAGTTCACATACATTCACTAACTCTCCTTTTCACTTCCTTTTCATTCCTCCCCTATTACGCTTTGACTTATATCCTCACATCTCCACAATAACTGATCTAGCTGAGATTACTCATAATCACCTAAGTATCCAATTCAGTGGATACTTTTCAGTTCTTTGCCTTATTTCAGCATCTGACACTGTTGGAAGCTATCTTCTGCTTGACATCCTTTCCTCTTGTGGCTCTGTCATACTACATTATCCCACTTTTTTACTCCTCTTCCTGATCCTTGCTGTCTCCTCGATGGCAACCTTTTTCTCTCTGTACTTTAAACTTCAGTGTCCCTTTGGGGTTCAATTCATAGTCCTCTTAGCACGCCTTAGTCTTTAATGTACACGAGCACTCTGTTCCAATCTAAGTAAACTCATTCATCCCTCAATGTTCACCTATGTCTTCCTTCTCTGCTCTTTGATTGTGCTGTCCCCACTCTCCATGTTCTTTCCCTATTTTTACCACCCACCCACTCCCAGATCTATAGTACTGGGGTTTTAAGACTCAACTAAAATGATATTTTCCCTTCCTTCCCAGAGAACCTCAGCTGTACCTTTCATAAGCATTTACCACAGTTTATCAAGCATAGAATTATTTAGGTAGCCTATTGTACCCTGTGGGCTGGCTCCATGTCTAGTCCATCCTTTTCTACATTGGCCTGGGATGGCTGAAAGTTAATAAATGGACTGAATAAAGAATAAATAAGAATGTCTTAATATTGCAATGACATCGTACAATCACTAGGAAAATGTCATTTAGTTAGCAACTTCCAGAATTGCCTTGTGCACTCCCAAATTAAGGACTGAGAATACTAATTCCTGTTCTGTTAAAAATACTGTGCTTAACAAAACCTCTCAGTGAGTGATTGGTATGAAACATTTTCACTGAGAAATAGATATCTTTTTCACTGTTCTAAATAACTGGACACTAAAATATAGGAACACATCACATTTACAAATATGCAAATTATAGTGGTTATCTTTTCAATTACATTCAATGAACCATTTATATGTACATAGATACTGTTATTTCACATGTTTTTATAATGTTTTAGACATTATATATAACTTCATAGTTCTCTGAGTACTTTGACAAATCTTACTCTGAAATAAAATTAACATTAATGATTATTAATTACATTTTAATGGAGCATTAGATTAACATATGAGAAGATTAGGCTTAGACTTATTACTAATATTTCTTATATGATAATTTCTTTAACAGTTTTAAAATTTATTATTTCATTATATTGGCTCCTTTTCCTTGAACATCATTAGGGCTTACAAATACCAAAACCACTACATTTAATTAAATAGGAATAATAATAGCAACAAAAGCCAGCATTTATTGAGCACTATGTCAGCCTGGGCCCACTGGTAAGCACTTTATATGTATCATTTTTTTTTTTTTTTGATTCTCACAGAATCCCAGGAGATAGATAATAGTTATCCCCATTTTACATCAAAACCAAGGCTTAGAAAAGTAAAATGACTTTTTCAAGGCCATAATCTAAAAGTATCAGATCTAGATTTCTAAAAATAAAAATGTCTGATTTCAGAGCCAGTCTTTTAACCATGCTTATTTAACTTCTAAATCTTTTTGCTTTCAACAAGACATATTATTTGAGTAGGTGACACCATTTCCATTTAGTTTTCTGGTTTTTATATTTAATATCTGTAATGTAAGGTCGTGTTGTACTTTGCTCTAAAAAAAAAATCCTAATTAGGGCACTTATTAAACATATTATTGTATGCAGTAGTATGTTTACTGCATTTCCATAATTTTTTATTTGAGAAACATAGTTTAAATGAACATAAGGTATGTTGGCTTCATTTTAAGTGCTTATGATCTATATTTTAGACAATCAATTCAAGACTCTTGACTAAAATCAAGCTTTCTGACCTGTTTTGGAACGTTGGAGCTAAGTGTGACTACTTGCAGTCTTCCAAAATTTCAAATCTTTATGATTCCTTAAGGTTATGTAAACTAGACTAATGAACTGGTATTAAATTTTCAAAAGTTCTAAATAAGTAATACTTGAAAGCTAAGAAAAAATGCAACTGATAGAAATGTCTTTTATTAATTTCAGGCTTCAATTTCTTTTTACCAGCCTTCGTCCTAACTTTTCCATCCAAAGATCACTCTTCTTAACAATAAAGGCAGAAAAAAAAAAATCAAATCTTATCAGATCTATTCTTTACTCATCTGTCAGTATGGTATAGTCAAAACTGAGCAACAGACAAACCTGGACTTTCTTAGATATTATTTGGAATATAACTAAGTGAAACATTTTTATATTTGTCTTTAACAACTTTCATTAACTTTATTTAGTGGCTAAGATGTTGAGATAGTGTTCTGTAGAAGTCTCTGCTACTTTTTTGGTATATATTCTTTAATAAACCCCTTTACATTGAAATCTATTGGAAAGCACTCTTTGGGGATATATATAACTAACTTCTAAAGAGATAGTTCTAGATCATTTTGAATGAAAAAACTTTGGGAATATGATGAAAGCTCTGGACACCCCTCTCCCTATACGTTCAAATTTCACTTAAGTTCAAGGAGTTTATAAACCAATGACTTTCATCCATGAACACTTGTAGACAAAATTGTAATTAAAAGACTTACTTATTTTCACCTTTATTATGTTTATCACAATTACATCGACAATTGAAATTTTAATATAAATAATTTTAACAATATATATTTTAGAGTCTCACATCACCAGGTCATACCTGTTTTTACTCTGAATATTTTAATGACTGCTTCTGTAACATTTAATTGCCACTTGTATTTTCTACTATAGCTGTTTTTTGTATTATTGGTTTATTTAAAGGCAATGGGTATAATAGCAAAATTCAAGGGGTTGAAATATTATGTTAATCAAGGGTTTTAATATTTCTAAGCTACAATATTCCCATCTGCTAAATGTGATTAGATCTACTTCATTATTTTTTTTTAATGGATTAGAATTAGATGAGAATGTCAGCTCCCCAGTAGCAGAAATGGTAATTGTATTTTTCCTTAGCATTTGTCCAGAATAGTGCCTGGCACATAGTAGGTGCTTAATGAATATTTATTGGATGAATCAATAAAGTATACAAAATTCTTAGCAGATGATATGTCATTAGTATAATTTTTTAATCATAATGGTTTCAATGATGTTTCAGAAATGAAATCATCACCAGGGAAGTCAAGAATTCTTGGAATGTGGCTTTTAGCTGTATGTCACTTGCAGCAGGAATTTAGCTCATTGTAAATTCCCTTTATAACTTTATATTTGTTGTCACTTCCTCAGAGATGCCTTTCTTGACAAACCCAAGTTTCCTTGCTCCTGTTCTAAACCAGGAACTCTACATTTTACAGTTTCAGTTTCTTCACAATCTGAAATTATTTTATGCGTTTAACTTGCTCATCATCTCTTTCTCCTGCTAGAAAGTTTCATGGGAGTAAGAACTTTGTCTTGTTTATTTGTCATAACCACAAGTCAACTGAAATGCCAGATACATGGTAAGCACTCAACAAACATTTATTGAAGAACAAATGAATGGTGTGTAACTCTTATTCCTCTTAGGATCAGTTAAGGGTTCCTCATACCTGCTAACATGAGTGGATCTTAGTCTCGCAGAACACAGAACTCTACTTCTTTCTAGAGGGTCCAGCTTTAGTCATCTTATTCTTGTGGGAACAATTCTGAGAGCTATTATTCAGATCCTGTTCTCCTCTCTCTGTCATACTCTAAATATTGATCCTCATAGCAAACACTATTCTTGCTGACCCAGCAGCCATTTTCTCCTTTATCCTTCCTAACAGAACCCAAGTTCTGTTCAGGTGCCCACACATTCACACAGCCATTAATTAGGGGAAGTCAGGCCAGCCCCAACCCCAGGGAGTAGGTCATGATAATCCAGTCCAATCACATGGTCTCATTCCCTTTTTTGATGATTGGTTTTAGTATGGACATATGACTCAATGTTGGCCAGTGAGATGTGAGGAGCATTTCTTGAAGTTTCTATGAACTTGTAACAACATAGACATAACACTAAGCTTCAGAGAGCTCTAGGGAGCACTAGCATGTGAGAGTACAAGATAGCAAAAGTGAGCAAAAAAGAAACAGTTAACAAATACAAGAGACAGAGACTAAGGAATGAGAGAATGGGAGAGAAGCTAAAAGAGACTATGAGAGAGAAATGAGTTTGAGAATAAGAGAGAGAAGAGTGTATATAAAGACCAGTTAACTGAAAAGATCTAACTCTATATTATTTTCCAAGAGGATGCACAAATAATAAAAACGTATGCTCCTGTTGAGCTGACAATAAGAAATTTCCTGCGGAAGCAGTACATTCAAAGTGGATTTTTCTACCTGCTGCTTACTATTAAATGACTATGTAATAAACTTTTATTCAATTTACTAGATTACTTTAGAGACTCTAATATGTTTCCAAATTATTTATTGATAAAATTTAACAATCAAGCCATGTCTTAAGTCTCCAGATTCCTGGAGTTTCCATATAAATGTTATTTTTTTAAAAAATTGGTAATTCTCAGCATCTATTTGAATGACATCATTATGTACTCCCTGTAAAGAATGCCAAGGAATGGCCACAGGTATCTGGCATATTCTGACTATGGCCAGGAGACCCATATCATTAGGATAATCGCCATGAGTCATCCTGCTTGGCTGTGTGTTTAAAATCAAAACAAGAGGCAAAAACAACATAAGTGCAGTTAATTTAAGGCACTTTCTCTGTATTTATTAAAGCTAATTGCAAGCCGGGCTTACAATTAACAATTTCCCAAAGGATTAAAATGCCCATGTCACTTGACATAACAGAATGTCCATGGCACTGCCCTCTGGATTTAATATTTCCAGGGATGGATATCATTGCTTGTGATGTTACAACTAGAAAGAGTCTTGCTGTAAAATAAGTATCAACAATACTTTGGCAACATAAAAATAATTTATGATTTTTATGACAGTTTATACTGATATCTAATATTAAAGCAATATAGCTGGAGGCTAATTAATGGATGCAGGTAGGATGTTCCACCCTGGAAGAGGGAGGTTGCCTGTTCCCTCACTGGCTGCTGGCTGCAGCACTCATCTTAATAGCATGTTGTTTCCAGTGTTGCCACCTCGTTAGAAAATTAGCTTTTAATTAACTTTGGAAGCTGTTGCATGGGTTTCAATAGGAAACATACATTTGTACACATCTTGTTGCAGAATTAAATCTTCCCTTCATGTTTCTAATAGGCTTCTCCTGCTTTGCAGAAAAGCAACAGTCTAGCTGCTTTTGAGAAGCAGCTCCATGGGTAGCAGTGGCCACGCAGCTCCAGCCTACTCCTAATTACAAAGAGATGTCCTTTAGTGCCTTCGTGAGCAGCCCCTTACTCCAAGGCCACTTGAGACATTAAGAAGCAACACAGAGTACCATAATCCCAGATGCTCCCTTTTCATGCTTCTGACCCCCAACCTGGCTTTAATGGTACATAGTCTGGCAAGAATGTGTCTTACCCCATTTTTATATTTAAACATCTCTCCCTGTGCACAGTGGTGATAAGCCTATAGACAAGATAAATAGCTAGATTATTACTCTTCGCCCCAGGGGAAAGTCATGCTGTCAATTAGGCTAATGGGGGTTCCGGGTTTAGCTTTGGCATGACCTAACACTAGCGAAGGCTTTTTGCCCTGCATAGCTGCAAAGCCCAAAGATGGATTTGAAAAGTGGTTACAACCCTACAGTGGCCAGTCAGCAAAGAGGGAAGTCAAGAACCTGATGATTAATAATCTGCCAAACAATGGGAGAGCAAGAAAAATGAGGCCTATGAGACCAGATCTTTTGAGCTTTATTATAATTATACATCACTTCTTGTGATTCCATTTGTTGGTTTAAAAATAGATATGGGTGCTTTCTATTTAAGAAATAAGGCTCCATCTTTTACTAAAAATAAATGTTCTTTTGTCATACTTTTTTAAAGAACTTACTCTGACATGTCATTTGATCTTATTACCAGTCTCTGAGGAACATAAGATAAGTGCCTTTTTTTTTTTTTTTTTTAAATTTTGCAACTGATGAAGCTGTTTGACACAGGAGAGTTTAGTAATTTCCCTGTGATCACACAGCCAGCTGCTGCTGGTGCCAGGATGAGAATTCAAATAATTTAACTACCCTTATGATTCTCCATTGCACACACCTCACTCTCCAACCTCAGAAATTAAATTATAACCTGCTAGCAATCAATTTTTATAATTTTATCCATTACATTACCTGGTATTCATAGGAGACAAACATAAAAAGTAACTCCTGGCAAGTACAGTTTATTAAACAATGAAATTAATTAATGCAAAATTAGAAAGCATAATGTTAGCTCTGATTTAGTCTACGATTGGGGGAATATAGGGACCACTTTTTCAGATACCAGAAGAAGATGACAGACTGTGCAATTTGAGAGTTTCCATTCCAAAGTTAGGCTCCTTAGTAAGGAGATTGGATTATAAGCAGGATAATCACGTAGCCTCTTGATTTACCTGGGTAGATTACAGTCTTTGTCTGCTATCTAGGCATTCCATTGGTTTTAGCATTTGTGTTGAACAAAATGGCCCAGTTGGAGAGTAAATTTTATGGAATCCCAAATTTTGTGGTTGTTGATTTTTTTATAATATATATTTTTTTATTTTTCAGTTATAGTTGGCATACAATACTATATTAGTTTCAGGTGTACAACATAGTGATTAGACATCTCTCACAAAGTGATCACCCCAATAAATCTAGTGCCCCTCTAAACCATATATAGTTATTATAATATTATTGGCAATATTCCTTATGCTATACTTTCTATTTCTGTGACTATCAGTAACTACAAATTTTTACTTCTTAATCCCCTTCCTCTTTTTCACCAACCCCCCTCAACTCCCCTCCAGTCTAGGAGCCCTCAAAATGTTCTCTGTAGCTATGAGTTTGCTTTTATTTGTTTATTTTGTTCTTTACATTCCACATATACATGCAATCGTATGGCATTTGTCTTCCTCTATGACTTACTTCACTCAGCACACTACCCTCTAGGTCCATCATGCAATATCTTTTCCTATTACCTTACTTTTAGTTTGTGAGAGTCTTTTAATCTGAAATGAGTCTCTTGTAGGCAGCATATATAAGGGTCTTGTTTTCTTATTCATTCAGCCACACTCTCTACTGATTGGAGTACATAATTCTTTTTTATCTGAAGCAGTTGTTAAGAAATATGTAGTTAGTGCCATTCTTGTTTTTTTTTTTTTTTTTTTAGGCGAGGCAACCTTTGGTTGACCTCACAGATCGCAAAGATTTTGTCAGTTTACAATCCTTTATTTATTTATTTATTTATTTATTTATTTATTTATTTATTTATTTATTTTTACGCCTACAGCACCTGGTCTTCCTAAGTGGTCTCTCATCCAAGTATTAACCAGGCCAAACTCTGCTTAGCTTCCAAGATCAGATAATTAGTGCCATTCTTTATTCATATTTTTGCTATATTTTTCTTCTTTTTAAAGAAGTCCCCTCAACATTTCCTGGAATGCTAGCTTGGTGATGATGAACTCCTTTAGCTTTTTCTTGTCTGGGAAGCTCTTTATCTGTTCTTTGACTCTAAATGATAGCTTTGCTGGATAAAGTAATCTTGTTTGTAGATCCTGGGTTTTCATCACTCTGAATATTTCGTGCCAAGCCCTCTATCCTGCAAAGTTTCTCTTGAGAAATCAGCTGCTGGTCTTATGGGTGCTCCCTTGTAGGTAACTAATTGCTTTTTATCTTGCTGCTTTTAAGATTCTTTCTTTGTATTTAACCTTTAGCATTTTACTTCTGCCATGTCTTGGTGTAGGCCTCTTTGGGTTCTTCTTTTTGGGGACTCTCAAAGCTTCATGGGGTTGTATGTCTATTTCCTGCACCAGGTTAGGGAAGTTCTTCAAACAGGTTTTCAATTTCTTGCTTTTCTCCTTCTGGTATCCCTATGATGCAAATATTGTTATGTTTGAGGTTATCTCATAGGCTCCTTATATTATCTTTATTATTTTGGATTTTTTTCTTGTTGCCATTCTGATTGGGTGTCTGTCCTCTGGTACCATCCTCTATATTGGTGATTTGATCCTCTGCTTCCTCCACTCTGTTGAGTCCCTCTAATATACTCTTCATCTCAGATATTGTATTCTTCATTTCTGACTGGTTCTCTTTTATAATTTCTATCTGTTTTTATGGTGGTTTTTTTTTTTTTTTTTTTACTCCTTGTTAAAGTTCTCACTGAGTTCATCTACTCTTTCCCTAAATTCCTTGAGCATCCTTATAACCAGTGTTCGGAACTCTGCATTGGGCGTATTGTTTGTCTCCATTTTGGTGAATTCTTTTTCCGAAGTCTTGTTCTGTTCTTTCCAGTGGGGCATGTTTCTTTGTCTCCCCATTTTGGCTGCCTCCCTGTGTCTATGCATTAGGTTGGGCTCCTAAGTCTCCCAGTCTTAGTAGACTGAATTTATGCAGTAGGTATGCTATGGGGACCCTTGGCACAGACTTGAAAGGGGTCCCGCAGGCCAAATTCAGCCACAGCCTGTGCACCTCTGAGGCCATCTGGTAAGCAATCCACATGTGGCTGCTACCTGTGCTGGGATTATAAGCCTCAAGAGGCCAAGTCAGAAACCGAGGCTGGCTGCCACTAGTGCAGGATTTGAGGCTGCTCAGCAAAAGGTATAGGGTACATCGAAGCCAGATGCTGCTTCATTGGGTTTTGTGAGCCTTTGAGAGATTTTATGAAAGTTTGCAGCAGGAGCCAAGACAGCCGGTTTGTATCGAATAAACTCACTAGAAGAGCTTGGATAGGCTCATAAGTTGGGAGAGGCAGGGTCTCAAGGAATTCCCTAGGTGGAGCGACCTGTGTTATCCAGACTGATGGCACCTGTGTCTGCAGGCTGGGAGTGGGGCGGGCTCAACAAAGGCATAATGGCTTCTGCCTGCACCTGTGTTCAGGAGCAAACCGTCCCTTCATCCCTTGCTCTGAAGCCCGACAGCTCAGCACCTCCTCATATGTCCCTGGCACCCCTCAAGCAGCTGCCCAGTGCTGGAGCTCAGAGTGAGTGAGTCTGTCAGCAAGTAGGGCCTGGTGTAGCCCCTTTAAGAGGAGGGTCTCTGCTTCTTGCAGCCCTCCATCTCATTCAGCTGCAACCTCTGCTGGTTCTCACTGCAGAGGTTGTGGGGACTTCTCTTCCCCGTACTGGAACCCTGGGCTGGGTAGCCCAGTGTGCAGCTGGGACACCTTGCTCCTTAGGGAAGGGAGAGGGCTCTATAGCTACGATAGCCCTCCCAATTCTCCATCACCAGTCACAGTATGTGACGAGGCCGTTTTGCATCTCTGCCCTGCCTACTGTTTTGAGGTGACCTAGTTATAGGGCTCTGTTCAGCCAGACCTCTGGCAACTCCAGGTACTGGTTGCTCTGTGGTTTTGTTATAATTTTGGTTGCTAGAGGAGGTGTGTACAGCCTTTACCTTCTGTTCCATCTTGAATCTCCTCAACTTTGTTGATTCATGGCACTCTAATTTTAAGTAAAAAATTTATTTTCTAGTTATATTGACTCACTGAGAAACCAAACTTTCCACAGCTCAACTGTTGGATGTTTTCAAGAAATGCTTTATTAGTTGCACACTTCCAGTGCTTTCCTGAGAGCAGATGACAGTGGTGATGGAGATGACAAATATTTATTGGGCATTCCATTCCAGAAGTTGTGCTTTGTAGTTTACCTGCACTGTAATCTTCTTTAATCATTCCCAACTCTCTGAGGAAATTATAATTAGTATCCACATTTTATCTAGGAGGAAACTGAGGCTCACAGTTATCAAGTAACCCACTCGAGATCCACCAGCAAGTTAAGTGGCAAAACCAGGATTTGAGTTCAAGACTTTCTGGCCTTAAAGCCCAGACTATGAATAGCTATGAACTTTCAGAGGAGGCAAAGTCTGAACACAGATCTGTTCACTAGTGTGTTTGACTGCTGCAGATGAGGAAAGCCCACAGCACTCTCTCAAGCCTCTCAGGCTGTTTCATTGGCCTTTACTAAATAATTACTTCTCATGCTTTAACAGAAACAAGAGTCACATAAGGTGCTTTATTGAAATGCATATCCTGGGCCCTTCTTCAAAGACTCTGATTTAGTAGAATCTGTGTATTGCCCTTTTTAATAATTTCCCTAGATAATTCTGACATTAGTGGTTTCTCAACCACATATTGAGAAATACTGATCTATATACTTCTGAGTATTAGAAAATTCGGGTCTTAGATTGCCAAGCATGATAAGAGAGGCATGGATAAATTACCTACTTCATTGAAAAATACCTGAAATGAAGAACAATATGGCAACTGTTAGGTACCTGCTTTGTACCACTTTCACATGTTTCATTGCATTTAATCTTTATAACAATCTTGTTGTTGTTGTTGTTGTTGTGTGTGTGTATACTCACGTGTATTTTACCAAGAAGAAAATTGAGACTAAGTGAAGTATTTGTTGCTAAGTTATACATCTTGGTAGTGGTACAAACTTGGATAGTTAACATAATTCAAATACTTTTTATTTATATGGATTGAAATACATCAACATTTTAATAATATTTATATCTACTACATTTATGTTCTAACAGTTTTTGTTTTTCTTCTTTGTTCCTCTGTGTTTTCCAAATTATCTTCAATGAGCACGTATTATTCTTATGATTAGAAAACAGTGCCAATATAAAACTATTCTTATTGTTGGCTCATGTTCTCATTGGTTGGCTTTCCCAGCAGCAAATTCTGAAACAAGAGTTTGAGCACAAGTAGTGTATTTTGGAGGTAACCACTGGAAGTGGGGAGTACAGAATTGAGACAGGAAAGAAACCGATGCCCACATAAGGTGTTCATGAACAGATTACCGTTGTAGTCAACTGGGATCTCTGGAGAACAGCTTAGAGCACTACTCAGAGTTATCCCAACTGAAGGTTGAGAAAGCGAAGGTATTAATACTCTAACTGCTATCCATCATTATTCACCAGCACTTCCAACCTGCCCTGTCCATAATAGGACAATGCTCTTGTGGTCAGAGAAAACCCTTGAACAAAGAGGTGTAGGTGTTTGCAGTAAAAAGCCATCAGGGTGCAGGGGCACGGAAAGAATTGGCTACATTATTGAAACAGAGGTGAAAGTCTAATAGCATAACTAATTAGTGTTCTAGCCAGAGTTACAGTTTGACTTTAGCATGTTTCCCATGCTTCCTGCCTCTTGATCAGTCATTTTACCTATTTAAAAATATGTGGACTACATATACCTAGACTTGGATTTATATCAAAATTATAGCCTACATATAGATTTATTTTTCTATTACTAAGAATTTTATTTTCACTGTTGTGTTGAAAAGTAGTGTCTTTTTCAAGAAAGAATCCATTTTTTATTAATCATGTTGGCTTTCCATTTTTAGTGTGCAGGACAAATTTATGTTTGAATCCCCAGATTCAAGTGTATCTGAAGGCCATGAGATGATAAAACAAGGGAGATCTGTAATGTTGAATGTGATGTTTCTTCCTCATGACAAAGGGTGGGAGGTCTGTGCTGCAACTACTGTCTTGAACACCCCAAAGGAAAGCTCAATTTTATTGATATTATAAACTGACCAGTAGAACCTGACAGTTCTCATCAGTCACAACCTAAATCAGCTTAAACACTGCCATTGTTCTTTGGGGAGCAGCAACCCAGCAGAGGAAATCACCTTTTCTAATCAAACCTCTTCTGAGGGAATTGCCAATCTGTGCTAAAAACATCTGTCTCTGTTCTCTCTAAGAAAATTAAAAAAGAAAGAAAGAAAGAAAAAGACCAATAGATATTGGGTTATCATCATGTTCCTAGATTTATTTCCTGTCCACACAAATCCATATCGATGTAAACTTTGGGCTGTATAATGAGGGGAAAAAAATAACTCATCTCTTTATTTTTACTAGGAATTCAAAGATAACCAAATGTTGAAAACTAACACATTTTGAAAACTTGTTTGATATGGAGAAATGAAGACAGTACCAAAAGAATATGATGTAGGTCTCCTCTAAAAACTTATATTATCTTGAGGTTCACAGCAAAAAGGATTTGCTTCTCTTCCTTCATTCTGTATTTTGGTCAAAGACATTACTATAAGGGAACATCTCTCTTTGTTAATGTCAGACACATCCTTCATTTGAGATTCCCTGAGATCATTAATTAAAACTTTTTCTTTTTGCAATTTTTTCTTGTCTTCTAAATCTCTCAGTTTATCTACTATATGGAATAGGCAAGGGTCCCAAACACTAGATCCTCAAGACAATGTAGATATAACTGGTCATAAATAAAGAGATTATATATTAATGCTTAAAATATAATAAATCACACATGTGGAGAGAAAGTTGGGAGGTAGAAGGAAAAGGGAGATGGAGATCAGAATTTTACATTTGCCTTTAAAGCCTGAGCTTCTCAGCTGTCTCTTTCTGGGCCAAGTATCACTACTGCTATTGGTGGAAGACCCAGCAGTTTTCATTTTGTTTTGTTTTGTTTTGTTTTGTTTGTTTTAGTGAAAGAAAGGTTACTTCAAACTTTTTGCTCTGGAAGTCCTCTCATTCCACACCAGAACTCCCACCACTCTCTACCTGAGCCCCTCACCCCAATGTGGCCAGTGAAAACTTTTCCCTCATGGCTACAGCCAAAACTATTCATTTAACAACCTACCTCTTACCATTTGCAGTTTCTCCAAACAGTATTTTTGTCTTGTTAAATGTTGGATATTTTTGCTTATTTTTTTAATTAAGGGAGCTATTTCCTTATAATTTCCACTTGAATGATTATCAAAAAGAGGAAACATACATCTAATAACTCTATAAGTCAGATGATGCACTCTTTTTAGTACCTCTAATGTACATTTCACTCCCTCTGTTGCTTCCTCTAATCAGTCCTCCTCCTCTCTCATTGGCCATTTATCTCCTTGCCTTCAAGTATTACTCTGCTCCAGCCCATTTTCCATTATTTATTATTCATATAGGTACACAGCATTCTTTCAAGTGATCATTATATTGCCTTGCTTCAAAAACTTTGGCAAAAAGAAAAGTATAGGAGTATATTAAGAACAAGCAAAAAAGACCTTATGCAACTTCTATAAACTTAGTTAAGGTGTCATGGAGGTCTGGGCATGAAAATGCTGAGTTGAGTAAAGGTGCTGGATTGAGGTAACTAGGAAAGCAGAAGCTAACAGTTAAAGACAAGACTCAATTTCCAAATTCATGTAAGGAGTTCATGATACAGACACCAGTCAGCTATGTAATTTTTATAAGAGGTAGTGGAGCCCATTTAGCTGGATAGATATAGGGATGGATAGATAACTCTCTAGGAGTTCCATGCAGTGGCAGTAGGGCTTTGGCTTTCAGTTTACTGTTAATATTAGGACCCATGGTTGAAAGTGACCAAAACTTAACAGTAGCTTAAGCAAAACAAACAATTTATTTTCTTGCAAAAATGAGGAATGATTGGAGTATGGGTAAATCTCCAGGGAAAATTGGAAACTTGAACTCTAATCCCATCATCTTTCTCTCTTCTTTTCTTTCCACTCTGTCCTTTGCCTTCTCCTCCTCTTCCCTCCTTCTCTCTCTCTGTCTTTCTCTCTTCTGCTTTTCTCAACATCTGTCTTGGTTCTCACACTTTTTTCATTTACATATAAAACATTTTAATCTCAACAAATTTATTTTCCATATTTCACAGATTTACACAGAAAGGGCTTATCTCTCTCTCTCTCTCTCTCTCTCTCTCTCTCTCTCTCTCTCTCTCTTCATTTCTAAATTTCATTTCTAAAGTCTTAGAGATAGATTCTGAGAGTTCTGACCTCACGTGTAGTTGGAAATTAAATTGTCTGGGGAGGGGACAGAAGAATAATATAATTGGCAACTTGCTCTAAGTCATGTGGTCACAGTTGGAGGAGGAGTAGCTCTCAAAAGAAAGGAGTGCTGGTTCCATATGATGGAGAGCCAGGTTTCCAAACTATAAGAATGTTGTTCTATTAAAAGGAAGATAAGGAAGAAATGAACACAACTGATGTCAACTTTATTTAACTAGAGCATACAGAATAGTTGTGATTCTTAGGGCACAGGTGTTCGGGTATTGTCACCAGGATGCTGGTGCCTCCACTGACGGTAATGAGGAAAACTTAAAACACCAGTGTCATATTTACACTGTGGCATGCATACTCAGGTCTAGAAGGCCAAGTTAATGTCAAGCCTTTTAGGTAAAAACTGGTACAGTCTTACAAAGCCTTTTCATACCTACCTGGATTGATCTGACCTTGGAAGAAAGACTGAAGTAGGAAAATGTAAGTTTTGGTACTTTATTTCTTCAGTAAATATCTATTAAGTGAATTTATATGTGCTAAGCTGTGTTTGGGGCAGTGAGTACACTGTAGTCAATGGGACAGATGCTCTTATGGCCCACAGATGCTTAGAAGATAGTTTTAGCATGCTTCATTTCCCCAAACTCTGCTCTTACAATGCAATGTTAAGTAGGAAATTTCTATAGAACTCCTCCTTTCCTACACAGATACTCATTTGAACAGAAGATTGAATCCTAACACAGTGTCAAAGATGTTGAATCTTCATAGAAGCACCTCCAACAACTAGAGTTTTAGTCTGTGGTTTATGGGTGAGTGACAAATTTTAAAACTACTCCCTGGCAAGTCGCATTTTTAGATACATGAAAATGGCTTTAGTATGTTTATAAATTGTTTTATTTAATTAATCAAAGTAGTTTTTTTTTTTACCACTTTTTACTATCTTTAATAAGCTTTCTTCTTTTTATCCATATCTTTTTAAATGTCATCTGCATTATTTCCCTGATTGAAAATGAAAATTCTCTCTCCATTAGTCTTGATGTACAAAAGGAATACCAGAACTTTTTTCTTTCCTTCTACTTCATGTCTACAATTCAGATGGCTTTTAAAGGTATTGGTTGCATAGACCATGAGGTTAGGATTCTGCTAAGAAATTGAACCAGGGAAAAAGCTTGTATATAAAATACATAATTAAGTCATTTTAAAATTATTTTAGTTAAAATAGAAAAAAAAAATTATTGACCTATTTATTATAAAATGTATTTGAGAAAATGATACCTATTTTACTATAATTTTAAAAATATAAACATTCTCTTCAGTGTTTAATTTAAACACAGTGAATGTAGTCATGTTGTTTGTGTTCTAAAAGTAGCCTATTTTTGATGTAGCATTCTTCATGATTCTAGTCTTCCAGGAAAAGTTTTGAGAAGAAAAAAGCACAGAACTGTAGTTAAAATATATTTGTTTCATTAAGATATGTTTAAAATGTGAATAAGGTAAAATAAAAAGGCCATACTATGTAGAAACCAATTAATACTGCCTGAAATTGGAATTGAGATTTGTAGAACCCTAGACAGTCATTTTAAGTAAAAAAACAAAAAAGTAATAATGAAACAAAATAAAACAAACAACAACAGCAAAAACTTTCTGAACAAATCTTTTAAAAAACTCTTTAGGGTCCAAATTACTACTTTAGAAACAGAGGTTTGTAATATCTTTCCTACTCCCATAAGAATTTTAGAAAAATTAAGTGAATATATACGAAGGTATTTTGCAAACATTATTGTTATGATATGTAGGTCTATTCTGTAGTTATAAGTACTGTAAACTTTTTATTACGAAGACTATGGATCAGTGGCTCCATGAGTTTTCTTCTATGGTACCTGTCATATTATAAGTTTTCACATGGATACACCATCATAATAATGGTCAGTAGAATCAGTATTTGTATGTGTGTGGGTGTGTATTTTTTATATGTATTATATATAGATGTTAAGTAGCAAGACACATTCACATACATACTCACCTGTATGCTAACACATAAAAAAGATACATTTTATGTGTATTATTTTATGAGGCAATAACATCTATAAATGTCTCAAACACAGGATTCAGCCTTCCTCATCTTGTAACAACAACCACAACTTTTACTTAAGCAGAGTAGAACATATATTTGTAACACCAATAAATATATCAATGCAAATAGAAATATTAGGGGATATTAAAAGATATTAGCTCCAAAAAGAGATAATTAAATGCTCTGAAACACAGTACAAGTAGATACATGAAATAAAAGTATATGAAAGATAAAACAAGTATTAGATTTCCTCCAAACTTGAGATAATAGGACAATCTAATAGAGACTATTAAAAAGATGACTTTTAAAACAGTAAATACACCAAAAATGAAGAAACTGAAACAATGAGAAATAATAGCAATTTCATTCAAATATGACAAAAGAGCACATATATCTCTCAAATAATTAAGTATAGCTTCAATAAAAAGTTATTAAGGTCAACAACTAAGTTAGTAGACTATAAAACCAAGAATTAAAAAATGTCAATATAGGAAAAGGCAGAGAAAGAAAAAAGTAAGCATAGTAGAAACCAAAGTAAATATGAAAAGAAAACTACAATAATGTAAGTGAACTTAATTTACCTTTTTTTTTAAAAAAAATTTGTCTTTATTGAAATACAATAGACAATTAGTTGCTTGTATTTACATTGTACAATTCAATGAGTTCTTTTTCACTTATAGTTGGCATACAATATATACCAATTTCAGTTCTATAGCATAGTGATCAGAGATCCACATAACTCATAAAGTGATCACCCCACTAAATCTAATACCCCTTTTCTCCCTTACATACTTATTACATTATTAACCATCTTTCCCATGATATACTCTACATCTTCATGTCTATCCTGCAACTATCCATCTGTACTTAATCTCTTTCTCTCTTTTTTGTTGCCTTCCTATCTAGTATCCATCTAAATATTCTCTATATCTATGACTTTATTTCTACTTTTGTTGTTGTCAATTTTGTTCTTTAAATTCCACATGTACGTGAAATTATGTGATATTTGTCGTTCTCTATCTGACCGATTTCATTCAGTGCAATACCCTCTAGGTCCATCAAAGAAATATTTCTTTCTATCCTCTTCTTTTTAGTCTCTGTGTGTCTTTTAACCTGGAGTAAATCTCCTGTAGGCAGCATATGTAGGGGTCTTGTTTTCTTATCCATTCGGCCACTCTATATTTTGGTTGGAGCACTTAATTCTTTTCCATTTGAGGTACTTATTGATAGAAATGTAGTTATTACCATTCTTTAATCCTGTTTTTATACATGTTTTTTCTTCTTAAAGAAGTCCTCTAACATCCTGTAATACTGACTTGGTGATAAGAAATTCTTTTAGCTTATTTTTGTCTGGGAAGCTCTTTGTCTGTCCTTCAACTCAAAATGATAGCTTTCCTGGATAAAATATTCTTGGTTGTAGATCCTGGGTCTTCGTCACATCGAATATTTTGTGCCAAGCCCTTCTGTCCTACATAGTTTCTTTTGAGAAATCAGTTGCCAGTCTTATGGCTGCACCCTTGTAGGTAACTAACTGTTTTTCTATTGCTGCTTTTAAGATTCTCTCTTTATATTTAACCTTTGGCATTTTAATTATGATGAGTCTTAGTGTGGACCTCTTTGAGTTACTGGGTTTGGAGATTCTTTCAGCTTCCTGGGATTGTATGTCTATTTCCTTCACCAGGTTAGGAAAGTTTTGCATTATTATTTCATCAAATAGCTCTTCAACTTCTTGTTCTCTCTCTTCAGATACCTCTGATATTTTTACCTTTAATAGTGTCTTATAGGCTCCTTAAATTATTACTAAGGAGCCTATAGAACACTATTAAGGAGCCTATAGGACAGTATGCTATACAACTGAAAATTATTATAGTCTTGGCTTCTTTTTTCTTGTCATTCTGATTGAGTATCCTTGGCTCACCTAACCTCTATATCGGTGGTTCGATCCTCTTCTTTATCTACTCTGTTGATTCCTTCTAATATACTCTTCATCTCAGTTAATGTGTTCTTAATTTCTGACTGATTCCCTTTTATAATTTCCATTTCCATTTTTATGTTTTCTATCTGTTAAATTTCTCACTGAATTAATCTACACTTCCTATAAGTTAACTGGGCATCTTTATAACCAGTGTTTTGAACTCTGCATGTGTTAAATTGCTTGACTCCATTATTTCTGGACCTCTGTTCTGTTCTCTCATATGGTTTTTGCTTCTTTGTCTTTCCATTTTGTCTGACTTTCTGTGTCTGTTTCTATGTACTAAGCAAAGCTCCTAAATCTCCCATTTTTATTAGTGTGGACTTGTGTAGTAGGTGTCCAGTGGCATAGTCCTAATTGGGGTTCAGCTGAAGGCAAAATTTAGCCCAAGCTTCTGGGACCACCTGTTAATTCAGCAAGCAATCCACAGGAACTGTGCTTATAGTTGCTTCATATGGCCACATCAGAAACTGAGTCCAGTTGCCACCATGTAACTCTAGGCGCTGCTCAGCAAAGAGCATCTGACTCACTGAAGATATACCTGGATGTGGCTTGGGTGGTGCCGTGAGTTGGAGGAGGAGGAGTTTCAGGGAATCCTCTGGACTGAGCTACCTCTGTTATCCAGTTTGATGACATCTCTGCTATGGTGGTGATGAGTCTGTGCACTGGAAGGAGGGAGGGCTCAACAGAGGAACAATGGATACTACTGGCACTTCTGTACAGAGCAAGTCTTGCCTTAGCCCTTTGTCCAACAATTCAGTGTTCTTTTGTAAATTCCTGTTGCTTCCTGCACAGCTGAACCGGCACTGGTGCTCAGGGAGCAGGTCCATCACTACGAAAGTCCACTTGCTGACATGGCCCCTTTAAGGAGAGCCTGCAGTGGCTGTATCTGCAAGTGGACTTTTGCGGTGCTGCTGCCTCTGCCACATCAGTCTCACTCAGCTACTTGGGAACAGGCAGCACCATGCCCTCACCCTGTCCTACCTTCTGCCATTGCAGGGTGATTATTAGATTTCTGCCTAGTTGTATTACTTGTTCATCTAGATCCCAGGTGATTTTTCCTTGCTGTTTGCTCTTTGTTTCTGTCACAACTTTGATTTGCTCACCAGAGGGATGAACAGAGCCTCTATCAACTATGCCATTTTTTTTCTGCCAGTTTAATTTGCCTTTTGAAAAGCTGATCCTTATTTTGGGTAAGGAACTAAATATCACTTAAATTCTAAGTGATGATATTTCTGAAAAAACTCAGTGAATTCCAAAACGAGTCATATCAACAATTTCAGGAATTGAAAAACACCTGGATTAGCAGAATTAGTTCTTTAGCAAGGAGATTGAAACTCTCCAAAAGAACCAAATATAACTTCTGGAGATGAAGAACACACTGCAAGAGTTGAAAAATGAAATAGCAAGCTTGGGAAACAGAGTCAACCAAATGGAAGAAAGGATCAGTGATATCGAAGAAAGAAATCTGGAAATAAATCAGAAGGAAGAAGAGAGAAAATGAAGAATGAAAAATAATGAAAGAGAAATACAAGAACTAGCTGATACCACCAGGAGAGGAAACATAAGAATAATGGGCATTACCGAAGTCAAGGAAAAGGAGCAGGGACTACAAAGTATTTTCAGACAATAGTGGACAAGAATTTCCCAAATCTAAGGAATGAGCTAGAGCATGGAATTCAAGAAGTCGACAGAACACTCAATTATCTCAACCCCAAAATACCTTCACCAAAACGCATTGTATTAAAATTATCAAAAATAAATGACAAAGAAAGAAATCTCAGGGCAGCCAGGGAGAAGAAGACGGTAACCTATAAAGAAAAACCCATTAGATTATTGTCAGACTTCTAAGCACTAACCTTACAAGCCAGAAAGAAGTGGAATCATACATTCAAACTATTAAATGAAAGGAACTACCAGCTAAGAAAAATGTATCCAGCTAAGCTCTTCTTTAGATATGAAGGAGAAATAAAGACCTTTCCAGACATACAAAAATTGAGGGGATTCTCCAATATGAGGTCTGCATTACAGGAAATACTGAAAGGGGTCAGCTCACCTAAAACAAAATGACAAAACAAAACAAAACAAAAAAACCCACACATAACTAGAAGTAAGGCGACGAGCAGGCAAATAGAAGCAGAGAGAAGTTCAACTTTTACTAAGAACAGAGCATTATAAGCTTAAACAATAAGAAAAAATTTGCTATAGCAAGATAGTAATGGCTGTTCAGCATATACAGGGACAAATTGAGACTATAATGACTGAAAAAGAGAGGTTTCAAAGATCCAAATTCTCAAAGAGGAATAGAGATAAGGCACATGCAGACTATGGACAACTGTGTGTGTGTGTGTGTGTGTGTGTGTGTGTGTGTGTGTGTGTGTAACTATCCTTTACATATTCTTAATGGTAATCACATGCCAAAGATTCAGAACTGAAGTATATAACATAAAACAAGAAGGACCAGAATGAAAACCCACAAAACCCAAAAAAATTAAAAAAAAAAAAAAAAAAACCAGAAAGACAAAGACAAGAAAGCAATGGAAACACCAAGCTACCAGAAAGCAAAATATAAAATGGATATAGGAAAACCTCATATTTCAATAATCACCCTAAATATAAATGGACTGAACTCACCAATAAAAAGGCACAGAGTTGCAGATTGGATCAAAAAGCAAAACCCAACCATATGCTGCCTCCAGGAGACACATTTCAGTTCCAAAGACAAATATAGACTCAAAGTGAAAGGGTGGGAAATGGTATTTCAAGCAAATGACATTCAGAGAAAATTGGGAGTAGCAGGACTAACATCAGATAAAATAGACTTCAAAATAAAAAAAGGTAAAGAAATACTGAGAGACATTTCATAATGATAAAGGGAATCATGCACCAAGAAGACATAATACTTATTAATATCTATGCTCCCAATCAAGAAGCCCTGAAATATATAAAGCAATCACTAACAGAACTAAAGGGAGAAACAGACCAAAACACTATCATAGTAGGGGGCCTAAATACCCCACTGTCATATATGGACAGATCATCCAAACAGAAAATCAATAAAAAAATGACATCCTTAAATCATACATTAGACCGACTGGACATAATTGACATTTATAGAGTTTTCCATCTCGAAACAGCTGCTTATACATTCTCTAGTGCACATTGAACATTCTCAAGGATTGACCACATACTGGGACACAGAGATAGCCTCAACCAATATAAGAGGGTTGAAATCATACCAACCATATTCTCTGATCATAATGCTTTGAAACTACAGATCAACTGCAGAAAGAAATCAGGAAGAACCACAAATATATGGAGATTAAACAACATGCTACTGAAGAATAATGGTCAGAAAAGAAATAAAAAGAAAGATCAAGAGATACACAGAAACGAATGATAATGATAGTACAACATATCAAAACTTTTGGGACTTGGCAAAAGCGGTAGTAAGAGGAAAGTTCATATCATTACAGTCCTATCTGAAAAAAACAAGAACAAGCCCAAATAAACAATCTAACACTTTACCTTAAAAAACTAGAAAAGGAAGAACAAATGAAGTCTAAAGTCTGCAGAAGGAAAGAAATAATCAAAATTAGAGCAGAATTAAATAAAATAGAAAAAAACAAAAATAAAAGAAAAAGAAATGCAACGAAGAGCTAGTTGTTTGAGAAGTTTAATAAAATTGACAAAACTCCAGCCAGACTAATTAAATAAAAAAGAGAAAGCACACATATAAACAAAATTAGGGATGAAGGAGGAGAAATGAAGACAGACGCCGCAGAAATACAAAGGATCATACAAGAATACTATGAAAAAGTATACAACACCAAATTTAATAACCCAGAAGAAATGGACCAGTACTTAGAAATATACACCCTTCCTAGACTGAATCAAGAAGAATTGGAAAATTTAAATAGACCAATCAGCAATAAACTACAAAGAGTAGAAGTACAAGACCAGATGGCTTTACCAGTGAATTATACCAAAGATTTAATACCTATTCTCCTCAAACTCTTCCAAAAAATCAAAGAAGAAGCAATACTTCCTATTTCATTTTATGAGGCCAATATTACCCTGATACCAAAACTTGGTAAAGATAACACAAAATAAGCAACTACAGGCCAATATCTCTCATGAACACAGATGCAAAAATCCTAAATAAAATACTAGTGAACTGAATACAGCAACGTATTAAAAAGATTATACACCACGATCAAGTGGGCTTCATCTCAGAGGCACAGGGATGGTTCAACATATGTGAATCGATTAATGTGATATACCACATAAACAAATTAAAAAATAAGAATCATATGATCATTTCAATAGATGCAGAAAAAGCCTTCAACAAGATACAGCATCCATTTATGATCAAAACAATTTACAAAATCGGTACAGAAGGAAACATAATAAAGGCCATAATGACAAACCTTCAGCCAACATTTTACTTAATGATGAAAAACTAAAAACCTTCCCTCTAAGATAAGGAACAAGGCAAGTCTGTCTACTATTGCCACTGTTATTCAATATAACAATGGAGGTCCCAGCGAGTGCAATCAGGGAAGAGAAAGAGATAAAAGGCATCCAAATAGGAAACGAAGGAGTTAAACTGTCACTATTTGTGGATGACATAATTCTCCATATAGAAAACCCTAGAGACTCCATAAGAAAACTACTAGAAATAATAAGCAAATACAATAAAGTTTCTGCATAAAAAATCAATGTTCAAAAATCCACATCTTTCCTATACTCTAAAAATGAAGTGTCAGAAAAAGAAGTGGAAAAAATAATTTCTTTTGTAATTATAATAAAAGAATGAAATATCTAGAAATAAATCTAATGATATATGTGAAAGACCTATATAATGAAAACTATAAGACCCTGTTAAAAGAAATCAAAGAAGATACAAAGAAATGGAAAGATATTCTGTTCTTGGATTGGAAGAATCAACATACTTAAAATGACTTTGTTACCTAAAGCAATATACAGATTTAATGCAATCCCCATCAAAATCCTATTGACATTTTTTAAAGAAATAGAAAAAAAATCATCAGATTTGTATGGAAGCACAAAAGACCCCAAATTGTCAAAGCCATCCTGAGAAAAAGAACGAGACCGGAGGCATCACTCTGCCCGATTTCAAATTATACTACAAAGCGACAGTAATCAAAATGGCATAGTATTGGAAGAAAAATAGACACACAGACCTGTGGAACAGAATCGAGAGCCCAGAAGTAAACTCATGTTTATAAGGGCAAGTATTTTGACAAAAAAAGACAAAAACCTACAGTGGAGAAAGGAAAGCCTCTTCAATAAATGGTGCTGGGAAAACTGGAAAGCCACCTGCAAAAGAATCAAACTAGACTATTGTCTATCACTGCACTCCAAGATTAACTCAAAATGGATTAAGGACCCGAATATAAGATCTGAAATAATAAAACGCGTAGAAGAAAACATAGGAATGAAACTCAAGAACCTTAGGCTTAACGAGGAGTTTATGAATTTGCCCTCAGGCAATGGAAGTAAGAGCAAAAATTAATGAATGGGACTACATCAAACTAAAAAGCTTCTGCTCAGCAAAAAAAACCATCAACAAGGTAAAGAGACAACCATTCGAATGGGAAAATATGTCTGCAAGCAATGCCTCTGTTAAGGGCCTAATGTCTAAAACATACAATGAACTCATACAACTTAATAACAACAACAACAAAAACAAATGATCCAATCAAAAAAGTGGACAAAGAATCTGAATACTCACTTCATTGATAGAAGACCTATCAATGGCCAAAAGTGGACAAAGAATCTGAATACTCACTTCATTGATAGAAGACCTATCAATGGCCAAATAATATATAAAAAGATGCTCAACATCATTAGTTCTTAGGGAAAAGCAAATCAAAACCACAATGAGATACAGTCTCCCACTTGTTAGAATAGCTATAATCAACAGGACGAGTGATAATAAATATTGGAGAGGATGCGGAGAAAAAGGAACCCTCATACACTGCTGGTGGGACTCCAAATTGGTACAGCTATTATGGAAAACAGTATGGAGGTTCCTCAAAAAACTAAGAATTGATCTACCATATGATCCAGCAATCCCTCTGCTGGATATTTACCCCAAAGACTTGAAAACTGTACTCAAAAAGATATTTGCACACTGATGTTCATAGCAGCATTATTCACAGTGGCCAGGACATAGAAGCAAGTGAAGTGTCCTATGATAGAGGATTGGATAAGAAGCTGTGGTACATAAATACAATGGAGTATTACTAAGCCATAAGAAGAGATGAAATATTGCAATTTGTGACAGCATGGATGGACCTCGAGATAATCATGTTAAGTGAAATAAGCCAGACAGAAAAAGTTGAAAACCACATGATATTTCTTATATATGGAATATAAACTTAAAAGCAACAAATGAACAAGATAAACAAACAGAGACTCATGGACCTGGAAAATAGACTAGTGATTATTAGAGTGTACAGGGGAAGTGTGAGGAGGGCAGTAATTGAGGTAAAAAGGGTCAAATATGTGGTGACATTAAAGAATTAAAAATAAATTTCAAAAAGCAGAAAACAATGAAAGACATCTAATGCATTAAGGTCTAGAAAGTTTGGAAGAAAAATGAAAGAAAATTATATACTAGGTATTTTCTCAACAAAATAGGATTGCCACATGAACTGCAGGATGGTCAATTAAATTTTAATTTTAGATAAACAATATCTTTTTTTAAATTTTAATTTTAGATAAACAATATCTTTAATATGTCCCAAATATTTCATGAGACAAACTTATACTAAAAAGCAAAAATATCTTCATTGTTTAACTGGAATTGAAATTTAACTTTGTCCTGTAATTTTATTTACTAAAGCTAGCAAACTTAAACCAAAAGAATGTTGGTCTAGCTATATCAATATCAGATAAAGTAGACTTTGGTTCAGAAAGAATTTTTTCAAAAAGACACAAACTGCATGAGCCATAAAATAAGTGCTAGATACATCATATACTACATTAAATTTTTAAAACTTCTGATCAAATAAGACACTTTAAACAAAGTGTAAATACAATGCACAGACTGAGAGAAGATATTTGTGATTTATATAACTGGTAAAAGATTAAAATAGAGAATTTATAAGTTACTTCTACAAATTAGAAAGAAAGGGAAGAATAGAATAAGAGAGAAAAAAAGAAAAGCGAATAACAATAACAATATGATCAAAGCACATGAACAGAGAACTGAAAGTATAAAACTAATAACATTGAATACCAGCTATAATTAAATTTAATATACATATACAATTAAATAAAAAGAGTAATCAAGAACTACTATTATTGCTCCTCTGACTACCCCAAATTTAAAATTTTTGTAATCCAAGAGTTGAAGAAGATAAACTATAAAAAACAAATCATATTTATGCATATAAATCAGTAAAACCAATTTGGAAATCAGTTTGACAATATCTAATAAGGATGCACGTAAGAGTGATTTCTTTTGAACCAGATATTTTGTTCTGACGTCTACATCTATGACTCTGGTGTAGTAACCATTACCACATATGACCATTTAAATTTAAATTAAATTAAAAAAAATAAAATTCTGTTATTTGTAGTAACCACATTTCAAATGCTTAATAGCCACATGCTAGTGGCTATTATATTAAACAGAGAAGATATAAAACATTTCTATGATTGCATAAATTTCTATGCGACAGTGACCCTAAGACTGTCTTTAACAATAATTTCTGCACAGGAATATTTTTTTTCTGGCTCTCACCCTTCCTACACAACCTAGCAAAACTATCTCCACCTTAGCTAGTAGCCATTGCTCTAAAGTGATTCATGTCAAAGACATTTCCTATCTAATTTATATTAAGTATTTTAAAAACATTAGAAAAAAATAACATTTATGTATAAGTATAAAAATGAATATAAATGTTGCATTTTAGGAAAGAAGCTGAAACTGGCCTATCTGCCTAAAACAAGTTTACCTAACTGGAGACATGTGAGCTTACATATATATTTTGTTTGGCCAGTTGTTTGATCAAGGTGGTTTTTTTTTTTTTTTTTTTTTTTTTTAAATTAAACTGGTGTCTAACACTTTAAAGAGATTTCCTTAAAAAAAGAAAGAGTTGTCTGGCTTCTCTTTAAAAACAGAAAAATCTAGAAAATTGAGCATGTATCTTTTGATAGAAAACTTTTGCAGGTGCTGAATAGTGGGGACTTCCTTTTGGTAGGGTATAGTCTTCTTAGTAGACCCCAGTTCTTCACTACTTTATTCATTTCTGTCATCTGCCTGCCCCCCATAGGCTTTTGAGTTTGTGACTCCTGCTTCCAACCTAGAAAAATTATTTTATTTCTTTCAAGCGCACCCAAACACTCAAGGGCTCCCAGCTATGTGACATTTGCATGTGGTAGACCACATCGACCTGCCTCAAAATAAATCTTTGACAATCACTTGAACTTGAAAAGGCTAAAACATCAATTAATTGAGTTGTGTTAAGATATTTTAGTGTGAACATATGATTCTCTGCATATGTTTATTTCTGAGGTTTTCTGTATATAGACAGGTCTATATTTATGCATCTGACAACTGTTATTTTCAGAAAATAAAGCAGAGGTGAAGGTCCAGTCATCTTCAGCTGTTAGAAGCTAATATTCTGTTAACAGATGCACCATAAAAGGCTAACACTTTATCACTTTATTTACACCTGAATTGAGGAAGGAGAAGGAGAAACACAATGTAAATAAACATAATATTTTCAAAGAACATAAATGTTCAAAACAAGTGGCTAATTGCTTTTAGGGAAGAATACCAGACTATTCTTCATTTCTGACTTGAATTTCTTCTCTTAATTAATTAGACAACAAAAGCATTAACATAACTATTCAGGCAGAGGTTAAATGGCCATTCTTCAGGGATATTGTAAAAAAGAATTGCTACTTTGTTGAATTTGGACATGATTTAGTTTAATAATTTGGTTTCTTGACACCTTGGAAGTAAGACAAAGTCAACAAATTTAAATGTTTTGAGCAATTGGGGACAGGGTTAGAAAGACAGTTGACTTTAGTGGCAAGATTCCAACTATTAAGATACACTTAAGACTTCCTCTGGAAAAAAGTAAGGGAATAGATAGGCAGGAGTTGAAAAAGAGAGACATCTCACTGTGGTTAGATTTTGTTGCTAACCAAAGGTGGTGGAAGAATTAGAACTCTTTTGGATACAATCTCTTTAGACCAGTGTGTTTCAAACTTTTTATAATACATTTAGATATCTTGAATTAACATCAAGAGATACTTTTTTAAAAAAATTAGTCTTTCTATGTGACCTGCTCTCTGATTGTTCTTTTTTTTTTCCTATTACTTATTTCACTTAAAAATATATAGATATATTGCCTATGACTGTTTCGTTCCACTACACACACGACAAAGGGGTGAGGCAACAAAGTAAGAAAAAAAAGTGCCACAAACATTTTAATGGCTATTATCTTGGGCAGCTGCATCTGTTGACTTTTTTTCTTTAACCCTGTCTTTTGCCAGGTTTTCCGAGTTTAAAGAAAAGTGATACCCTCTGCCACCCAGAAAACAAACAATAAATAGGGGAGCACAGTTTTCTAAATTGTGATATCTAATGTCTAAAATATTAAGGGATACTAAGGTGTTAATGATGTGGTCTGAGTCACAAATTTAAATAACCCATTGTACTCACAAGGATAGCAATAAGAATTTAGTAATAGAGAACCAATCCACTCTAGGTTCTTTAAGCAGGAAGGAATTATCTACAGGGAATTAGATGGGTTACAAAATCATCTTGAGAGCTAAAGGAATGGACTTTTGGTTGCACTCTCAAGAATGACTCTCAAAAGCAACACCTCAGAACTGGGTTATCAAAGAAACTGCTACTCTTTAGAAAATTAAGTGTAAGAAACTTAGTCTTTCTTGGTATCCCTATGTCTAGTCCAGAGGCTGGCATATTGCGGTTAGGAGCACTGCCAAGGCTGGACACTAGGTCTGTCTCATTCCTTTAGTGTCTGTGTTACCACCACTTTGTGTTCTAGAGAGCTAGACTACTGACCTTCTCTATATTTTTTGGCAACTGACATATTCTCCATGAGCTTTTACTTCCTCATTCATAAAATGGACCTAATAAACACTCTCATAAAATTATTTTAGGATCAAGAAAACAAATTTTTGAATAAGACTTGGTACAATAAATATTAATTCCATTTTTTGTTGTTGTTGTTAACAAGCTTATATCAACATGCAACACCTTATATAGCAATTTCTTATTCTGAAGCAAGCAGTAAACTTGATTAATTGTAAAAAAAAAAAATGGAAGAACAGTTGCCTTTTTGAATAGCAGAGTTATAATCATAAACCCATGCATGCCTTTTGATCAACATGATTGAACTGAAATTAATGTAGTTCCTCAATACAGAAATAGTGATGGTAAATGGCAGTGGACTAGAATCTAAATAGCTTAGACTTTCTGTGCAAATGAAACACAAATGATCAGTTTGATGAGTGTAGCTTTTTTCTCACATAATAAATTTAGTGAAAAGAGTGTATATTTTGAACTGGCTTGAGCCCTTGGTGCATAATCTATGAGCTACATGATCTTGCCCAGTGTACTTAAACTCTCTGAGCTTCATTTTTTCATATGTAAAAACATTTGGGGGAAAAAAATAAACATTTGGGTGTATCTGTAAAGTACCTGTCATATAATGTGTTCAACAAATGAACAAATGATGGGAATTATTATTATTTTTATTAATAATATCTTTATTTTAATTTACTTTCTACTATTTTTAACTGGAATAGTGTCTAGGTAAGCAAATGCTAGCACAATCCGGTGGACAAAGTACCACTCTGTAATGTGTATTCTTCCTTTCAGAAAGCCTTGACTCTTATGATAGCCACCACTCTTCTTCTTTGCTCAGACTCAGACCTAATCAGTAGATTCTTAACGGCTACAGTCTCTTCTATGCAATGGTATCTCTTTACCATCTCCAAATAATAAACATCATTGGCTCCTTCCAGACAAAAGCAAGATAAAGTGCTTGTCTTTTGCTATTTGAGAGAAAAATCAGTAAGCGACAGCCCTGAGAAATAAGAAGATTATTGAGTTGGCCTTCCCTACTGTAATTTAAAGAACTGAAACATTTAAATTGCTCAAAAACAAAACAAAACAAAACAAAACAAAAACAAACAAACAAAAAAAAAACAGAAAAAAAAAGGAGTCCTTAAATAGTCTATAGGAAAACATTACTTGAAATGATAAAGTCAGAATATATTTGTTGGAACTAGGTATCAGAGAACTGAGTTATTTGCTTTTGATTACTTTGATAGTATATTTAATAATGTTCTAATAAAGCAGGAAAAAGAAATAAGTCTTTTAAAATCATTCATTGGTTGGAAATGAAACAGATCCTGGTAAGCCATTTTACTGTGTAAAACAGATTACGTTATGTTGTATTCACTGATGGTAGATCTTCTAGGTACTTCCCACATACTAAATAATAATTGTCATAGAGTATATAACAGTTACAAAAATTAGACTTGGCTTGTTTTTGAATGGTAAAAGTCCTTTTTCAGAATATAGGCATTGTGACAAAATCTGTGGGTATAGTGAGCACTTGGGTGTCAGTGAGTCTGAACTATCAAGCAAATAAAAGATACACAGCCTATATTTTCCCATGAAGTAAATAGTGCCCAACATAAATATTGTAGCATTGAACATAAAATACCCCATGCAAAAATATAGAGCTTTTTGTTTGATTCTCCTAATGTTTTTTTAAAAAAAGCTTACTTCAAGGGTACTATAAGTACTATAGTTAAGAATCTAATTAATTTAAGGTGTTCTACACTGCCTATAAATTTTTCTATTGAATTACTGCCTATTTTCAATTCAAGGCAATTCATTGTTCTATGCCAATAAACCTTGTTAGGTACTTAATGATAGCAATAATATGTAAGGAATGACTAAAGTGCTTGTTGAAACATTAGTCATTATTAGTAATTACTGGCAACTTCTTCCCATTGGAATTCAAACAATATAGTTCAAGGACTATTTTCACTTTTAACTAATTTTATGGAATACCTACTATGTATATGATTATATTTAGGAACTTTTCATGTACACTTCATTTAATCATTTTACAGGTCCTGCCAGATAGGTTTTTTAGGGAGGAGTCCTTATCCTCTATGTTTCCATAGAAGGGGCCCTTTAAATTATCTTTCAGTGTAAGGAATTTTGAAGAGAATATTTCTGACTTTATTCTTTCTACTGCATACTCTCTTCTCCCCAACAGAGGAAGAATAGGTAACATGACTGTTGAGAACCTAGCAGCCAGTGGATCACATCCCACACATCCCACACACAGTTCCCCTCAATAGTGGGAGAAAAGTTCCTTTCTGGCTTTCTTGAGCTGCTTGTTTAAGTGAATGAGAGAGATAGGGCTCTTTCTCAGCTCCCTTTGGCCTTAAAATAATAGACTCAGGGAAAATTCCAGAACCCAGTGTATGCTCTTGGGCTCCTTGGTGCCTTCCTCTTTTGGCAGCAGTTAATGAGCATCACTACCCATCATTTTGAGGCATACAGAATCTCTAAACAGAAGACACAGGACATGTACTCTGAAACTGCTTTGCAGATCTCACTCTTCCCAATGGCTGGTTGCTGAAGTCTAGATTCAGGAAATGCGGGAAGAGTGGGAGATAGCCATTATCAGTTACATTCTCCATTCTTATATTTGGGAGTAAAAGAAATCCCTAAATAGGCTGGGACTTTACACTTAGCTCCTTGTGCTACAATCCTTACCATTAGGCCTTGAATGAGACAAGGAACATGTAATTGGGTCCCCGAATGACAACAGGGATGACTATCTTTATTTTAACTGAGAAATCACAGAGATGCAGAAAGTTGAATAAGTTGCCCTCATTCACCATATAAATAGAGTATGATTTAGAGTAGTGGTTATCAAAGTTGGTTGTACAAGATGATTCATTCGCTATACAAAGAATTTATTACAAGTTATATTTACATTTATTTTTGTACTAAAACTAATGAAGCTATTAAATTTTACTAATATTTAACATGATGCTCACAAATGACACTTGTGTTAGGTTTATATAGCATGCAGTCATTTATCATGTATGGTATACAGGGTTCCTCCACAATGCTGAAAGAAAGCTTGGCAGATAAATTCTTCCTCCTTTAACCTTTTGTAAACAATCCCATTTTATGTGAAGATACAATTGAGCATTCTGCTGTGTCTCTTTCTGGTTAATTGTGAATCTCTAGCCAACACGTCTTATACCTATGCCTATTTTGTTTCCTCTTTTACTTACTCAGTCCTGGGCTTTTCCTACCTAAATGCAATAATTCCATGTTTACTCTTGCTCAGGCTTTGCTTCTTACAGGACCTAGGAAAAGACAACTAGTTCCCAGAATGTTCACAAATTATGTAATAATAACAAAAACGAAATATTTTGTGGTCACTATATTTGGAAAACTTTGTATTAAATAAAAATAAATAGATTTACTTACTGAAGAACTTCTTAAATGAGGTAGTTTCTACAATGAAATGTTTTTCAATTTCTTAGAAATCTTGTATACTTTAAACTAATATAATATCATATGCCAATTGTAA
>NW_011889353.1:1808140-1847444 GCF_000151845.1 Pteropus vampyrus
AATACTTATACCAGACACAATAGACTTTAAAACTAAGGCTATAACAAGAGACAAAGAATAACTCTATAATCCTACTTCTGGATATTTATCTGAAGAAACCTAAAAAAGTACTTTGAAGGGACATATTAATTTATATGCAGCATTATTTACAATAGCCAAGATATGAAGGCAACCTGGGTGTCTATCAATGGATGAATAAATAAAGAAGAAGTGGTACATAAGAACAATGGAATATTACTCAGCCATATAAAAGAATTAAATCTTGCCATCTGAAATACCCTCATGGATGAATCTAGAGGATATTGTGCTGAATGCAGTAAGTCAAACAGAAAAAGTCAAATGCTATATGATTTTATTTACATGTGGAATCTAAAGAACATAATAAATAGACAAACAAAACAAAAACAAACTGATATATAGAGAGAATATTTTGATGGCTGCCAGATGGGAGGAGGTTGCGGGAGGCGAAAAAGAGGAAAGGATTGAGAAGTATAAATTAGTAGTTACAAAATATTCATGGGAATGTAAAGTATAACATAAGGAATATAGTCAATAATATTGAAATAACTATAGTATGGTATCAGATGGGTACTAGATTTACTGGAGTGATCACTTTGTAAGTTATATAAATGTATAATATCTATGTTGTACACCTGAAACTAATATAATATCATATGCCAATTGTAATTTAAATAAATAAATAAATAAAATTATTAAAAGAAGATAATTATTCTCCAAGTTGAGCTGAAAAATAGCTGCTCGTTTTGTCAATTAGAACAGCATTACAAAAATTTATTCTGTATTATGCATAGATTACGCATCCTCTTCTACTGTGAACACTTATATAGACCACTTGATAGCCCCTGACATATTTCTTAGAAAACTTTGTTAAAAGATTTAATAGACAGAGTCTGAACACTAGGGCGATGTATGATAATCATCAGTATGGGTCCTACAAAGAGAAGAAGCCAGGATGCCCAGTTCCAAATCTTAGACCAGGACCCGCATGATTTGTCAATTGCTGGTGGATCCTTGAGGACCTATTGGTGATTTTTTTTTCCACATCCCTGACTAAATCAGATTAACATAAAAACAACAATCTTCCTCTAAAAATAGAGTCCCCCTTTCTCAGCTGTTAGAAGATTAAGTCCCCTGTGGCTTTGAAGAACTACTCTTGCTAAAGAGTCTAATTGATTTTATAGAGTAACGATGCTTTTGAATATGTCATCTAAACTGTCAGATTTTTAGATAGACTCTGGTAATAAAACAGAGTGTTGGATAATCCGGCTGTGTTGGTGCCCACCCCTGTGGTAATGCAAAGGCCTACAAAAAAGGAATGAGCTGTATTGCTCTTGGCAGAGAAAAAAGGCAGTTTGAATCTGTCTGGGGGCCACCAAAACAATAGTTTCTAATTCAGGCTTGATGTCTCTCCGTAATAATGGGGTAGGGCTTTCCAGCTTGGTCAGGTATGAGTGAGAGAATATAGAGTCTCCCCACACACAGCCTCAAGGCTGAGAAAAGAATTTGGTAGTTGGCTTCCTGGTTACTCCTTGTACAGTTGCACAGTGGGTGGAGGAGTTTCCAGGATTAGAGAGGACAGAGAAAGTGGCTCCTGTATCCAAAAGGAAATCGATGGGTTTTCCTTTGACCTCTAGGATAACCCAGGGCTCCAGTGTCCCTATGGACAGCTGAGTTAAAGGGGCCCCATGACCCTTCAGTCCTGTTGGGTCTGCTGGGCTGCCAGAATTGCCTGAGGGTAGAGGCCTTCAAAGACAGTCTGCTTTCCGGTGACTATCTCTGCGGATAAGACAGGGCCCAGGGGGGTCTCCTCTTTGGTCCTTGCCATTGTGGGAAATCTTTTTCCAGTGGCCTGATTGTCTACAGCTGTAATAGCTGGTATTTTGGTTCTGAGTGCCCTAAGGCCAAGCTGTTTTGTAAAGTCACCACCAATATCTCTGTCTTTTTCTTAGTTTTCTTTTCCTGGTCCCTTACCTCCTCTTGGTCTCTACTATAAAAGACTGGTGGTAACCTTAAGGAGTCGATCTAAAGTTCCATCAGCTCCTCTAGCCACCTTTTATAAAGTCCTCCAAATGTCACAGGTGGATTGAGTAACAAATTTATCCTTTAAAATTAGTTCACCTTCTAGGGTGTCTGGCAAGAGAGCAGTGTGTTTGACTAAGGCTTCTCTCAACGTTTCTAAAAACGTTGAGAGATTTTTATCTGGCTGTTGACTGATGATCGACAGCTTAGAATAATTAAGGGGTTTGACTTTAGTCCTCTTCAGTCTCTCCAAGATACATGGAAATGTCTCCTTTGCCATTTGCCCAAAGGAGTGTCAGGATCCCACTGGGATTCATTGGCAGGCACAGCCTGTTTACCCATGAGGAAGGGTTCAGAGAGAGCATCTCCTCTTGAATTCTCATCATAGTATGCTAAGTATAGGTATCTGCAAACCTTTCAGACACTTGCAGAACAGCTTGTTTCTCAGAACTAGTCAAAGTCTGGTTCAGAAGTAGCATATCTTTCTAAGAAAGTTCAAACCTGAATCGGTTCTTGAAAGGCTTCAATATATTTATCTGGATCATCAGAAAACTTACCCAGATTCCCTTTAATTTATCTAAGATCTTGAAGAAATAAGGGCACCTGGACCCTCAGTGGGCCAAATTCACTAGGCATCTCTTGTAGTAGGAGTAGGTTGTATCTGCATTTAGCAAGTCCCTTATTAGAAGACCCCAGAGTAGGGAACCCTGGATAAGGGAAACAGGTTGGCAGAAACAGCAAGGCACTTGAAGGGAGGGCTAAATGTTTTGGTCGGATTTTTCTGGATCTTTGGGGTTTGCTTTTGGTGGGGTTGTTAATAAAAGATTTGTTTGGCAAGGAGGGCAGAAGATAACAGCTAGAAGACCTGGGTCAATTTTACAAGTTTTACATAAGTCAGGGTTATCTCTCAAGGCAAAAAAAGTTTGCACTTAGGGTACCTCTGACCATTTGCCTTCCTGTCTGCAGAAAAGGTCTAATTGTAAAATGGTATTGTAATTTATGCTTCCTTCTAGTGGCCAGACCTCCCCATCATCTAGTATGTGCTTGGACCATGCATCTGAACCATTTCAGGCACCATTTCTTTAGAGACTGGGGATCAGACTGGTCCTAGTGTTTCAGGATACATCTCAAAGGGGTGCAGGCGTTTGAGGGTTTGTTACTCATCTGAAAAGAGAAGAAAAGAAAAAGGTGTCCTTTACTGTCTCTTCCTGCTGTCACTGAGTTCTAGGGCATCCCCTAGGCTTGCAGGTTCTGGTGCTCTGGGGGTCATAGGTTGCCAGGAGTAGTTGCACTTACCTGGGCTGCCACATATACCCCCGTGACCTACCACTATGTGTCCACATGTCTCCCTTTTTGAATTGACTGGGTTCTGGTCCATAAAATCGGTGGTCAACAATTAGGTGTTAAGCAGTAGAAGAATGTAATCCCAACTTTTGGCATCAATGACATTCCTGGAACAGAACTTAAACCAATCCTCAGCATGAAGTAGAAACCGGATAATTGAGATAACAGTTAGACTCTGAGGGGGAGGGACAGTTTTAGCTTTTAAATAATCCTCTGGAGAGAGAAAGTTAGTTCCAGGTAGATTCATGAAGGCTAATGAGGCCCTTTAGAAGAAATAAATTCTCAAAATTTTCTGCCAAGATGTCAGGAGACACCTGGCAAGAGGATAGGTGACTTAGAAGGTGGGAAAAATATTTGGGCTTTAAGAATTAGAACCTGAGGGAGTGGCTCCATAGTGTAGTGGTTAGCACATCTGCTTTACACTCAGAAGGTCCTGGGTTCATGCCCCAGGTGGAGCTACAGACCATACCCCGGATGCATCAGGCCCCCTGAGTGCACTGGGGGTCCCAAGCCCCAGGTGCACCCTGCAAGCATGTGGGAGGAGACACCCAGCCTTCAGAGATCCAGCCCTTAAGGGGAAATGGCAACATCCATAGGTCGGGGTAGAAGGGGGTGGGGGAATTAAAGATCTGGGGGAAAAACGAGAACTAGAACCTTCTAACTGAGGAACAATTTTCATAACATCTATAGGTTTTGAATGCCTGGCAAAAGCAGCAGTTATCCCAGCAGCAGCACTGAGGACATGACTTTCTATCCCTCAGGGCCCTAAAAAGGGCTTGATGGGGTTCAACAAATGTCCTAGCAAGTCAAGAAAATGTCCTTAGAAGTCAATTCAGTCTGGTACTGAAAGCGTCCATATTTCTTACTCTGAAGACAGCGGAGGTTTGGTGTCAGTGGATGAAGAGCATGGTTACTATAGCGGGTTAGACAGGGTGGGGTGGGGGTAGGGGCGGAGGGCTGGACCACACCTCGGAGAGAACAGACTATTGTGGGAAAGAGAAGATGACAGCAACAGAAGGGGACCACCAAAGTAACATCTTAACGGGCGGTCAGTCTGAGAAGAGCTAGGGGAAACCTCCAGAACCCACCGTAGAGTAGCCATGGTCAGGAACCTTCAGTTGTTTGTGGATAGTCCTCACAGACATGAGTTACCTGGAGTCCTCCATGAAGAGAAGACTGGCCAGTCAAAGCCACATGCCCCTGCGTAAGGGATTGACCAGTTCCTTTACTAAAGCCTAACCTCTGAGTCTTAAGATCGAAAGTCACGCTATTCACTCTTAACTGGGTGAGGGAGGCCTGATGATTTTAGACTTACAAGAGATTTAATGGAGGCCTTGAGACAGGCAAAGAGTTTAAAGGAATGAGTTTAAAAAATGGTTAGAAAGTTTACCTCTCCTAGGGATCCCAAATGAGCCCCCAAGAAATGTTGTAGAGTTTTTTCTTGGTGTGCTTGTTGTAGCCATCGAAATTCTTGGTGTTGTGAACCTGAAGAATGAAGATATGGACACAAAGGAAGAGGTAAAGTGATAGGATTTATTGAAAGTGCAGAGTTGCGAGAGGGGGTACCTAAAAGTGGGATGCCCAGACACTCTATCTTGTGATTGGAGCATTTAATCTATTTATGTTTAATTGTTGATAAATATGTGGTTATTGCCATTTTATTATTCACATTATTTATTTATTGTTTCTTTTTTTCTTCTTAAAGACGTCCCTCCAACATTTCCTATAATACTGGTGTGGTGGCAATAAAGTCTTTTAGCTTTTTTTTTTTTCATCTGTGAAGCTTTTTATCTGTCCTTTGATTCTAAATGATAGCTTTGCTGGGTAAAGTCATCTTGGTTGTAGGTCCTTTTCATCACTTTGAATATTTCCTGTCAATCCCTTCTGGCCTTCAAAGTTTCTATTGAGAAATCAGCTGACAATCTTAACGAAGCTCTCTTGTAGGTAACTAATTGTTTTTCTCTTGCTCTAAGATTCTTTGTCTTTAATCTTTGGTGTTTTAATGATGAAGTGTCTTGGTGCAGTCCTCTTTGGGTTCATCTTTCTTGGGACTCTCTGCTTCCTAAGGTTATATGTCTGTTTTCTTTTTCAGGTTAGAGTAGTTTTCCCTCATTATTTCTTCAAATAGGTTTTCAATTCCTTACTGTTTCTCTTCTCTTTCTGGTATCCCTATGATGTGAAAGTTGGTATACCCAATGTTGCCCTAGAGGTCCGTTAAACTAGCCTCATTTTTTCTTTTTGGATCCTTTTTTCTCATTACTATTCTGATAGTGTTTTCTGATACCTTAACTTATAAATCACTAATTCGATCCTTTGCTTTATCTAAGGTAGTCTGGTTCCTTCTAAGGTATTTTTCATTTCTGAGTGTTTTTATTTTTATTTTTTTAATGTTTTCTATCTCCAGTTTTATGTTTTCTACCTCTTTGTTAAAATTCTCACTGAGTTCAGCTACTTTTCCCCTAAGTTCATTGAGAATCCTCATAACCAGTGTTTTGAAATCTGCATCTGGTAGATAGATTGCTTGTTTTCATTTTGTTTAGGTTTTTTTTTTTTTTTTTTCTGGAGCTTTGTTCTATTCTTTCATTTGGGACATGTTTCTTTGTATCCTCATTTGGCTGCCTACCTATGTTTGTTTCTATGTATTGGGTAGGGCCATTACATATCTTGGTCTTAGTAGAGTGGGCTTATGTAGTGGGTGTCCTGTGAGGCTCAGTGGTACAATCATTCCTGGTTACCTGAGCTGGGTACTCTTGATGTGTCCCTTGTAAGAGTTATATGTACCTTCTTGTTGTAGTTGTATGTCAATGGGAGGGATTGATCCATAGGCCAATTTGTTGTAGACTGGCTGATGACTACAGTGGAAAAGCTGTTGTGCAGAGGTGAACCCTATGAAGTAGTATTCTCTTTTGCAGGGCTCTGGTAGACTGCTTAGTATGATCTTCGGGTGTGTCGTCCTCAAATGTGACCCTGGGTGATATCCTATCTCCAACTGAAGCAAATCACAAGGCATGCAGGACTGGGCCTCCTGATAGGGGCACCGCCACAGACCAAGTCCAGCTGTAGCCTATGCCCTTCTCGGGGCCATCTGGCATGAGCCACCAAGCAATCTGAAGATGGCCACCACCCACTCTGGGCTTAGAGGTGCCTCAAGTAGCCATTCCACAAATCAAAGCTGGCTGCCACTAGTGTTAGGTTTGATGCAACAAGATGTATGGGGCATGCTGAGGCCTGATACTGCTTGTTTAGGTTTTGTGACCTTTGAGAAATTTTAGGAAAATCTGCATCATGAGCTAAGACAGGTCGCTTGTATGGAAAATACACTGGAGGTGACTTGGGTAGGTAGAGTCTCAGGGAATCACCAGGGCAGGGTGACTAGTATTAGCCAGGTTGATGGAGATTTAGATATGGAGGCTGCCTGCATCTGCATGCCCGGAAGGGCTTAACAAAGGAACAGTGGATTCTGTCAGCAGTTTTGTCTGAGAGAAAGCTTCCTCTCTAGGTTTCCCCTGAAGCAAGACAATTTAGTTATTCCCTGTAGGTCCCTGGTACCTTTCAAGCTGCTGCCCCAGCACTGGAGCTCAATGTGAATGAGTCTATCAGCACGTAAGGCAGCGCACAGTCCTCTTAAGAGGAATGTTTGCAACTCTAGTCATCTTGTCTCAGTCAATCACAATCTCTGTTGGTTTTCATAGCCAGAAATTATGGGAACTTCTCTTTCTGGCACTGAAACTCTGGGTTTGGGGAGCCTGGTGTGGGGCCAAGACCCCTTGCTCCTCCAGAGGGACCTCTGCAGCCTAGATTTCTTTCCTGATGTTCAACTTCCAGATGTGAGCCCAGCCCTTTCTGCATCTCTGACCTTTCTACCAGTGTCAAGGTGGCCTGTTTTGTGTGTCAAAAGTTGTAATACTCTGTTCAAGTGAACTTCAGGCAATTCCCAATGATGATTCTTGTGTAATTTAGTTGTAATTCTGATGCTGTCGTGAGAGGAGGGAAGCACAGTGTTTATTTACCTACTTTGCCATCATGACTAGAAGCTGAACCATTGTCTTTTTACCATAATTGTTCAAAGGTAGGATAAAGGAACTTTAGGAGACTATTAATTTCTTGTTACTGAGTCTAAGTATATATCCTAGGAATACCCACATGGTAAGGAAATAAAGAAGATTTAATTCATCAGATTATCTCTAAGGCCCATTCTAGTATTCAGAGCCTACTACTTCTCTTTATTATCTAACAGTTTACTTTAAAGACTGGAATGTCTTTGCCATTATTTATTCAATGGACACTCTAGTCACAACATTTTGTATAGGCATTTGTTTGAAAGAGTTCTTCATCTACTCCACCTTGAGCTTGCCCACTTCAGCATACTACATAGCAGTTGCTCACCTAGAGCTAGAACAGTTTATGATGCATAATTGATGACAATAAGTGATAGTTTTTGTTTCATTATTTTCAAGAGAAGAAAATAATATTTGGTAAATAATTCAAAACTGGATTTAGAGAGAATTAGCTAAATGAACTTCAGTATATGACTTTTTGAAATCAATCTTTCTGGCCTTGCACTTTGCACCCAGAAATATGAAGTAATTTAGTTAATTCCATGATCATGCCTTGCCCTCACATATTTTGCTCGTTTGTAGGTGCCAGTTCCTGTATCTATAATACTCTCTTTTTTCCAGTATGTTTGGAAAGTAAATATCTTTTTAAATATTGATGCAAAAATATACTTCTCCCCTAAATTGCCCAAACAACCTTTTCTATTCTCCTGCAAAATTTTATATCAAGCAGGATCTTAGCAGAAAGCATTCAAGATGGTTAAAATAAAGAAACTATTTACAAAGAAACAAGCAAGGATGTGAATGCACTCAGAGACTAGAAATGATAACAAGTCATTACAAACTCTGGGGATGAAAGAGAAAGAAAAAGAGGTGTTACCAGAGTCAGTGAGAGCTGGAACTGTAGATGAGGAGAGCTTCTGTTCTGGTGGAACCACTGTCAGAGACAGTCTTTCACTGACTGAAACTAATTAGAAGTCAGTTAGTGAGAAAGTCTGAGAGGTGTAATTCTAAGGGGTCTGCCTTCTGTGGAACAGGGAGAAGCACGGATGTAGGAGGAAGGGGAGATAAATGGAGAATAACTTTTATATTGACATTGTTATCCAACCTATCATGCTAGATTACTTTGTTTATATGCCTATCTCCCTCTCTTTGAACAACAATAAAAAATGTCTTTTTATCTCTATATCCTTATTACATAATAAAGCAACAATAAGTATAAATAGAAAGGAAAGAAGGAAAGAAGGAAGGAAGGAAGGAAGGAAGGAAGGAAGGAAGGAAGGAAGGAAGGAAGGAAGGAAGGAAGGAAGGAAAGAAGGAAAGGATTTGTGTTACATGTTAAGTATGTTTTATATAAAGTAGCAGTGTGATCCCAGTGAGACAGTCTAAGAGACAGCGTAGAGCTAAAGCAAGAGGATCCAAATAGTCAAACAGAATGTTATTTGCCCAGTGTGCTCCCAAATAAGCCACTCCTTTTAGCTTTGAACTGCCCTGGATTTTATTTTTGTATGTTAACTTTAAAGTTAATTTTATAACAGTTCTTCACACAAGGTCAAGAAATTAGAAGTATTTTTGAAATAAATTTATTTAAACTGAGGTTGTCTGATATTGTACATACTAATGTTGTTTTCTCAGTATCCTGATTTGAACATTTTTAGTATTTTAAAGTATTCACTGTCTGTTCATTATTAATTTCTCCCACTTTGCTGGTAAACAGCTACTATTTTAAAAGATTTTAGATTTTTTTTTTATCAGAGATCTAAAGATGAAGCTAATGTTTCTTAAAATGTTTGTATATGGTGGTAGAATATTGTTTTTGAAAGAATTCCAGTATTCAGTGCAAGTGCTAAAAATTTACATAGGTGGTTTTAAAAATAACTTTACATAACTAGAAAATATCTTTAAGATATATGAGAGGGAGAGAAGGAAGGAACAGGAGGGACAGAGATGGGGGCATTATTCTAAAATATTTGCTTATTTTTTACTTTGCTTCAAGTATTTTTTTAAATATTGAAATTATGAGAAATTTTTAAGATGATCAAATTTATACATTTTTGGGAAGGAGAAACACATTGCTTTATGCAATTTGTTTGGTCTTCCTTATTCAAAAATATTCAATTACTAGCTCTTTCTTCCGATTTAAGTATAGCTGCTCTTACTAACTTTCCCCATCCTATCAAATCTGTTAATCCAATTTTACTTTCCATTATTCCTACTAAATTATTCTTGATTCCTATCACCATTATTTTATTATCTCCATCCCTGAATGTCTCATATATGTAATTTGGTTTCACAAATGTTTATCACCTATACGTAGTAAGGTTAGGTGGGAAGTATCAATACAAATATGAATATGAAGCCCTGTCATGTAAAAGCACCTAGTCTTATTGTGAAAAGAGACATGGCAACAAATAATTACCACATAGCCCTGTGAGTACTAAAGGGGTGCTATTTACAAATGTCATACAGGCAATAGCAGAAGATATGGACAAATTGTGAGAAAAAAAACAACTTTATTTAATCAGAGTCTTGAAGAATTAAGTGCTTGCTTAAAGGACTACAAGGAAGTGGAAACAAAGGTATAAAAGTCATTAATACAATTAATAAAAATAAAGAGTTTTCCACAATACTTTATTAAATCCAAGCTGCTACATATATTGAGGGCTGCTCTATACTTATTTCTCAGGGAAATTTCCTATGACATAAAAGCATTTTAGGAAGAAACCAGTTATTCCCAATAACAGACACTCAGTGACTTAGACAACTTCTGAAATCTGTACATCTTAACTATGAAAACTTGTAAACATATTTCATAAGCTTTCTCCCAAGTAATTAGATGCTTTCTGTTGGGAATTAGTGTCATTTTATATAGATTCAGCCATCACTTCAATTTTCAGAACGCTATGAAAGTACATTTTTCTTGTAAGAAGGAAAAATAAAAATCTTGAGGAATAAAACAATAAATACTTTAAATTAATATATTTATTGTTATCTAGATAATTTAATTTCTTCATCGGGGAGGAGCAAATTTAATTTAAATTTAATTTAAATATTATTATTATTATTATTTACACTGAATGTATTTAGATTAGTCAGGCTTATGCTTCTGAGCATGATGAGGTAACAGAGACTGAATTTACCATACTGACTCATATAACTACAAAACAGATTAAATATAGAAAACAATAATTTTAGAATATTGAATATCAGGCAACAGATGACAGTATTCCCTGATTAGAAACAAGTGAAGTGTGCCTTATAATTGTTCCAGCTTATTGCCTTGAGAGAGTTTCCACACCACAGTGCAGGGGAAAGAAAAGCAAGCAGGACCTTGCAGAATCCCTGAGTTGAGGAAGCAGAACTGAGATTCCAGACAGACTGAGGCAGCCTGAGTTTCCAGGACAAAGTACTAGAAAGAAGAGAATTACATTAAGTGACATTAAATGAGAACTCCAGAGAACTTCAGAGACTCTTCCTTCAGTATTCAGCTGAGTACTGATCAGTGCATTTGTATGTTAAAACTACCAACAGCTGGGGAAAATTAAAAAAAACAAAACAAAACTCAAGTATGGAAACTACAGTGAGCTCACACAAGCTAAGAAATATTGCTTATCCCCAATAGTCAGACTAGAAAAATTCATAATCCACATATCATTCAATGGCACTAGCTAATAATTAATCCTAGACTAAAAACTGCTTTGATTCCACCTAACAAATCTTAAAAACAAGACCTAAAATAACCATACCATTTCCAAGTAACTTTGCTTGTCCCAGAATGAAGCTCAAGAATATTTGTAGCAACACATAATTATTCAAGACATCCACAAAGAAATTACTGGGCATGCAAAGAAGCAAGAACATACAACCCAAATGAAGAGAAAAATAAATCAAAATTGACCCAGAACTAACACAAACATTAGAACTGGCAAACAAAGGCATTAAAATTTATAAGTATTTCATATTTTCCAATATGCCAGAGGTAATATTGAACGTCTTAACTAGAGACATGGAAGACATAAAAGGGCCTGAATCCTTCTTGTACAGATTAAAATTATAATGTGTAAAATGGAAAAATAAACTGGATGGGAATGTTAGCAGATTAGATATTGATGAGGAAAAGATTAAGCTGAAGACAGCAGTAGAACTATTCAAAATAAAACAGAAAAAAATAATAATTGAATATAATATCAGGAAGCTTTAGGAAAATTTTAAATGGCTGAACAATACATATTATTTATTACAGAATGCCTAAGTGGAAAGATTTAAAAAAAAAAAAAAAGGTCAAAAAATAATGGCCCAAAATTTCCAAATTCAGTGAGAATTATAAACCCATAGATCTAAGAAGCTAAACAAACCCTAAGAACAAGAGATGAAGAAAACTATGCCACAGCATATAATATTCAAATTGCTTAAAATAACCAATAAAGAAAAAAATAATAAAGTGAGTCAAAGAAAAAAGATAACAACAGATTTCTCATTGGAAACAATGAGACAATGAAAATACCTTTAAATGAAGGCAAAATAAAGACTTTCAGACATACAAATGATGAAAGAATTCATTACCAACAAACCTGCACTGTGAAAAATGTTAAAGGAAGCCATTTAGACAGAAGGAATTGGTACCAGATGTGACTATGAACCTACACAAAAGAATGAAGAGTCCAGGAAATAGTAGTTGCATTGGGTTAATGCACATTATTTTCTTATTATTTAAATCTCTTTTTAAAAGATGACTAATCAAAAATTAAAAAAAAAGCATTGCAATATGAAACTTATAATACATGTAGAACTAAAATATAAGGCAACAATAACAAAAAGACAAAGAAGGAAAAAATAGAAATATACTGTTGTAAAGGTCTTATGTTATAGGTGAAGCCTTATAATATCATTGGAGGATGGAATGATAAAGTAAAGATGTGTACTATAAACCCTAAAGCAACCATGAAAATAACAAAACAAAGAGTTATGGCTAATAAACCAACAAAGAAAGGAGATAAAGTGGAAATTTAAAAATTTTCAATCTAAAATGAATGTTTATTATCCCATATGAAATCAAAAGGATTTATATGTTCTATAAAAATATTTTCACAAGTGAAATTCATATCATTCATATTGTTTTACTCTGATGGACTAGTCTGATAAAGGTGTATAGCTTAGAGAATAAAATGGTATATATATATATTTTTTTATACCAGGAGTCATTTACCACTTCTTGCCACAACGCACATGGAGGTTGCCTTCAACAAGCATGATACATTTTCACTGTGGTGGAAATGCACAGGTAGGTGCATTGCTAAAATGCCTTATCTCTCTGTCTTTCTCTAAAGAAAGACTTCAAAAATAGGTGAGTGATAATGATAATATTGACCTTCAATTTTCTTTAATTTGTAGTAGAAAAAATGAATTCACATATTCCAGTTATTTGTCACTGGTAATGAAATACTAATAATACATCTAGAACCCAGCCTGTCTATGGTTAAAAAGAGATGGCACAAATATACATATGCTCCAACCACAAATACAACTTTATCACTAAATGGTCATTTCTCCTCTTAACCCCATCCTTACTTAGTTGCTACTCTCTTTATTCCCTAAATTGCTGTGTCTTTTGTAAAAAAAAATTTTTTGAAAGTTTGCCCATCTATAGCATAATTCAAATTAGAAAACACTGCCCTAGACACTGTTTTTCAAATATGAAATTTTTAACTGTATTTTGATGGAAACTGTATGGCAGCCAACCCAAGATGGAGTTTACTAATGAAACTAAAGTAGAGCCACTTAGAGTTCTTAATTGAAAAGAGTTCTATGTTTCAGGTTCTTGATGGTCTGGTGCCAAAGGAAGATCGATTTTCAATGAAGTGTCATAAATATTCAGTTATTCTACAAATATGGTGGGTGACTACTTGTGCTAGACACTGAATTCAACACATGAAATTATGGTGAGCTAGACAAACAGCCAGTTCTTGTTGAGGTGAAATACCAGTGAGAGAAGACAACAATGAGTAAATGTGTGAGTTAAAAAGCTATGTTGAAAAGCAACGTCATGGGGATCTCTGGAAGTAGTTGAGGGAAGAGAATACTTAAATGTTCTACTTTATGCACTCTACTTTTTGAATTTTAGCACCATGAATTGCTAGTATAATTACTAGTATTTTTATTGTTTCTTCTTTTCTTAGTTTTTTGTTTTTGTTTTCTGACTGTTACTTTAATATTTTGTGATTGTTATTTTATTTCTAATTTTAAGTAGTTGGTATTTGAAAGATCTTCTCTGAGATGGCAGAGTTTTTTGACTCAAAATAAGAAAGACTTTGTGTATGTGTGTGTATGTGCATGTATGTTCACATGTTCACATGTGTGGCCATGTCTCTGTGTGTATATGTGTTTGTGCATGTCAATAACAGAAGAGGTGTAGTTATAATTCTTACAATCATCAGTCTCAGTAGAATTAAGATGATGCTTATACTTATAAGGTAATGATGAGGCAAGTTGTGTTCTTTAACATTATTTACTGTTTTTTAAGAATGTTCTCTTTTGATTGGATGCTCAGGGCAGACCACTGATTTTATGCATCTTAGTATTTCATGTTTAGAACCAGGTCTCTAAACTTGGAAAGATTGGATGGGAGCCCAGTTAACAGGTGCAGCCCACCGTGTAAACACAGTAGCCATACCCTGAGCACGGCCTGCCACCTGACAGGTGGAATTGGCTGATGAATTTGGGATCTTTTAAGCAACAAACCCCACTTTTTCAGCCAAGCAGTCAGCCTCACAACCTTCAGGTGTGACTCTAAAGTGCCATGAAAGAAGCCATTTCTAAAGCAAACTCATTGAAAGTAAACCAGTTCAAAGAAACACCACACACAGTCTAATAAACACACAGCTGTCACTATATTTGTACTTCATAACTCCAGGCTGTCATCCTCTGGAACAAGATATTACCTTTCCTGGAGTGGAGCAGTGTAAAAAGAGTAAGTCTGACAGCTGACAGGTGAGATGGATCTTTTTGCAATGTAAGCAAGCTTCTGATCTTGGGCCAGTGGGTCTCACCTGTCAGCAATTGCTGATGGCACAGGGCTCACTGCCAAGAGCAGGAGCCCTGTGACTTTAACATGGCAGATGGGAGTCAAGTATAATAGCTGACAAGTGAGATGGGCAACTCAGGGAATATTCTCTCGTATTTTTCCAGGGTCAGAGTTTATATAAAAGGTCTATGGCTCTGCTCAGCTAGCCCATGGCTGGACCATCTTCTGTCGTCCTAACAAAAAGGCCGAGATTGAAAATCACAGGTGAAAATCAGAATTTAGTGCCTATTAAGGAGCAGATATTTACAAATATTTTCTCTATCCTCAAAATGACCTCCCAAGCTAATGGTCACTATTTTGCAGATGAAAAACTGCGGTTTGGTTGAATGAACATTTCAGGGCTATTCAGGTAGGAACAAGAAGAGAGGGGATCAGACACAGATCTGCCCACCTCAAGCACAGCAGTTTCCAATATTCTGTTGTTGGCTTCCAAGCAATTTCCTGTGTCTACAACTCAGTCAATCATTTCTATTTCACATGTGTAGTGAAAGAGAGAGACCAATAACAATTGGAAGAAACTATAAAGTAAAAAATAAAATAATTAATTAGAAAGAATAGTATATACTCATTTCTGCTGTGTACAATAGTTGGCTTATTATAAATTTAAATAGTACCATTTTTTTCTAAACTTGATTTATCCCAGGCAACTGGGAGAACTTTTTCAAGTACCAGACCTACACACAAATAGGAATTAGTTTAGGAATCCCTTTACAAATATAATATGTAATTCATATGTAATATGAATGTAATTAGAAAAAAAGATGGAAGATGTCACTTTTTAAAAAACTGCAGTATTTTCACATCCTAGGGACTAGCAGAATTTATTATAGGAAGAAAACTGCTTTTTTATTTGCAAAACATTTTACTAGAACTTTTTAGTATACCATGACATGGTCAAGAGTCCTTGTGAAATGGGAAAGCTAAGAAAAAGCAGAACCAAATTGTGTGATTAAAAAATAAGTAGCCTTGTTGAGGGTGGGGAAGACACGGACTAAGGAATCAAGGAAAAGGAAGAGAAAAGACTGAGAAAAGAAGACTCAGGAAGAAAGAAGGGTCCAGGTTACCTGGTTGAGATCATGTACTTTGGAAGAAATGATAGTGGACACTGACTTTTTAAATTTCCTTCTCTGTAACATAATTTCTTATGATGGACAATGGTTTTTGTCAGTTCTCTTAACACACAAATACTTTTAGCAATTCCTTTGGCTCATAGAATGAAGGAAGGGAGTTGTATACATGCTCAGAAAGGCCTGTGAATGGAGGGCAGCACAGCCCACACTAAGGCTTGCATGATGCTGGAATCCTTCGTGAGTTCCAGAGTGACCAGCAACAAAGATCACCGAGCTCCAGGATGAAGCTGACAGCATTGGATGTCAGTTAAGTTGCTGTTGGAGAGCAAACTATCTTGCCACTTATCTTCTCTGTCTATGTGAATTACTCTTTTGGTGTTCTCATTCTGTCTCGTGGCTTTAAATATTGTTGATGTACTGATGATATTTAAAGCTAATGTCCAGCTCCAACCTCTTCTCTGCCTTTCTAGGATCTCCACTTGACTATCTAATAGCCATCTCAGACTTAACGTGTCCAATACTAACTTTTTGATTTACTAATTCTTCTCCAACATTTCCCTCGCTTAATGTTCCCCATCTCAGTAAATGACATAACCATTTATCTTCAGACAGAGAAAAAAAAATTACCATACTTTACCTCTTTCTAATATGGATCCCACCTCTAAGACATTTCTTAAATCTGACTACTTCTTGTAATTTTCACTAATACTATTCTAACAAAAGCCACTGTCCTAACTCTGGATTGCCACAGTAGCCTCTGGGAGGATTCTCTGTCTGCATTCTTGCTCTCTCCCCTGTCTCAAACACTCTGGCTCTCCAATCTATTCTGCACATAGCAGTGAGAGTAAGTCTTTTACAACCTAGTCAGAGTAATCTTCCTTTGCTCATTACCCTTAAATGTACTTCTTGAGGAGGTATGGTTAGCTCTCGTCTCAGGCATTGTTGTATCTCAGTAGCTAATGCAGTGTCTACCACACAGTGAGTGTTTAATAATGCCTGCTTGTTCACTGACTAGAGAAAAATAACATTTTTCTACCTAATTAGGAAGGCAGTAAGAATTGGAAAGGTGTGTACTACTAAAAAGGGTGCTATATACTCTTCAGCAGCTTTCTTTTCAAGGCTAATTTCACAGCAAACATGAGATTATGTTTTAACAGGTTCTGAGAAATGATAGCAAATGGCAGGAAATCTGTACATCAGCAACATAGACAACTTCATGGCTCAGGAAATGAGAAAATGCAAAATTGTGATAGCATAAATAGGGGTTTTCTGTATATATACCTACCTCTTAGCCCAATCTTAAATTTATTGAATATTCATTGGGATATGTTAGAACAGTGAACAATATTTTATGAGATTGGCAAAGGGATAAATTGCTGAATAGCTTACATTTTTGCTATCAAGAAAACTCCACAAAATGGGTTCAAATTGAGCCTTTAGCATACACCAGTCAAAGGTGATTAAAACGTAAATTTATTTTACTGTCCCTATCAGTTCAGTCTCCCTCTCTATTTGCTGAATCCTCCTATTTTGTATTCCTCAATGACTATCAACATAATTTTTATAAAGATTTGTCCCTTTTACACTCCCTCCAGTCTCTACCTTTATATATATTCCCCACTCTCTTCTAATAGCCACATTTCCCTCTTCAATGACCTTAGTTTTTCAACTATTTTCTCCTGGAAAGAATTGCGCTGATAGTCTCAGTTATTTCAGAATATTGTGGGAAAAGACCTCATCTGTTTATTGCTGTCTGGATTCCCAACCAAAATTTGAAGGACTTTTCTTGATATCCTTAACCTAATGGAATTTATTTGCTACACTAAAAAAAAGTCATGGTGAAAGTAACTATTTCTATCCATTAATTATTTGTTGTAGGGTTTTTAAAGGTACTTTGTTTATGGTGACAGCACTCATTAAAAGAGTAAAACAAAGTATCTGACACGTAGTAGGCACATAATAAACTTCTCTAGAATAAACAAAATGACAGAGTGAATGAGTGATTATGTGATTTAGTAGCATTTAGACTTGACATGCTATTTTGTAGACAGATGTGAAATTTTAATGCTATTTGATTATGATATTTGAAATAGCCAATAACTCTAATATTGTAATACATTTCAGAATGGTTTACCATGCAGGCCATAATCCTGTCACAAAACATATGATCATCACCTAATATAGTGTTGGAAAAAAAATTATCGATAAGTAATTTTTATCCTAATTAAAAGCTAATTTTATTTCATAACCATCTTATCATAATTGCCTTTAAAGAGTGGTTAATCAATTTAATCATTTATCTAAAAATATCATCCTATATTTCTTAGATGAGTAAAATGCAGGAAAATAACATTTTAAATTTACCAAAAAAGAAGATTTTTGTTTGTTTGTTTATTTTATTGTATTTTATTTTTACAGTTAATTGGATAGCCGAGTGTCATGGTTAACTTATGGTCAATTTAGTTTTCCTAGAATGTTCTGTTTTTCTCTTTTTTCTCTGTCAGTCCTTACCTCTGGCTTTTTAAATTTCTTTCTAAAAGACGTTCATTATTTTCTCACCTTTTCTTTATTTCATTTGTGTTTTATTTCCTTTAGTAGTCTGTTGTTCCTTACATTAGTCAGCATCACACTCTCATTTTTCTTCTATTTTCTACATTTTAGCTACAACCATGAGCAGGGCAGTGCTTTAAAAATATAGAGGACAATCTTGTGCCAGCCAGAGGGGAGGGCTTTGGGGGAATGGGGGAATGGGCTGAAGGGTTAAAGAAGTACAAATTAGTAGTTGATAGATGGTGACAGGGGTGGGGCATAGGGAATGCAGTTAGCATTAATATAATGGCTAGTTGGAGAGCCAGAGGGAGAAAGAAAAGTTAGGGAGATCATTTTTATAAACTATATAAATGTCTAACCAATGTACTGTATACTTGAAACTAATAAAATAAAAATAAAATTAAAAAAAGACATGCTGTAGAGTGTATGTGCCTGTCTGTGGTAGATTTCATTGTTGGTCTAGATTGTTCACCCTTCCCTGTATCCACCTCCAGAACCAATTAAATTATTTGCAGAACCTGATGCAAATTGAAAATGTGCAGCTCTTTTTTCAAAATGATTAAGCCTTTCAAGACAGCAATAGCAGAGATTAAACCAATCATGGGAGCCTTCTAAACATGGAGCCCTGTGTGACTATACAAGTAACACATCCATGAAGGCAGCCCTATCCACAACCATTGCCTTAGTGCTTTGCAGTTTCTTCCTCTAGATGTGAACATATACCCCATCATACTGATATTGTGTGCTATGGTCTGAATGTTTGTCTCTCCACCAAATTCATATGCTGAAATCCTAATTACCAAGCTGATGGTATTAGGAACTGTGGTCTTTGGAAAGTAGTTAGGTCATGAGTGTAGAATTTTCATGAATAGGATTAGTGTTCTTATAAGAGAACCAAAAAATCCCCCTGGCCTTTGCACCACGTGAGGTTACAGTGAGAAGATGTTTGTCAGTGAGAAAACAGACTCTTATCAGATATTAAAACTTGGACTTTTCAGCCTCCAGAACTATGAGAAATAAATGATTGTTGTTTATAAGCCACCCAGTTTGTGGTATTTTTATTAAAGCAGCATGAGTGGACTTAACCATATGATTTAATTTTGCCAATGGAATGTGGGCAAAAGTGACATGTGCCAGGTCTATCTAGGCCCTAAAAAGGCATTAGGTGTCTCTGCTCATCCCTCTATTTTTCTGTCATCGCCAAATGAAGGACATGCCTCAATTAATTCATGGGACCATGGGAGACTCAACATATAACATAAGTTAACCTAGCCTATATCTGTTAGCCTCAGCTAACCTTCAGAAACATGAATAATACCTAATTGGTGTTTCAATATCTCATAATTGAGTTTTAGAGTGATTTGTTACATAGCAAAAACCAACTAATATACTAAATGAAAACAGTTCATCTAAGAGATCCTAGGCAAAATTGTTTTTAGTTATTGATCCTCAGCTCATCCTTTCTAAAACATCCCTGACCCAGCTTAGGGAGAATATGACCTAGTGAGCTGCCGCACCAAGACCCTTGCTGTGCTTTCCCCCCAATCCCTTTAACTATACTGTAAACTACACATGCTGCCTCCACTTCTGGTTCTGACAGAATTTAGCTCTATCTCCTTCTAGAAATGCCTTAACACAGAGACATAAAGCACTATTAACTCAAGGTATTTATTGTGATTGTGCCTTTTACTAGTCTCCCTACCTTCACTTTTGGTGCTTTTTAGAATATCTTCCATCTTGCAGTAAGAGTGACCTTTCGAAAGCATAAACCAGTTCAGTTCACATCATTCCTATGCTTACACTCTATTCTGGCAACATTTGATAATTGGAGTAAAATCTAAACTTACACTGCCTACATCTTTGACTTTACCTTTCCATTTCTCTGTTGTACTCTAAACAAAATTAGCCTTTCTAAATAATGCCATACTTATTCCCACCTCAGAATCTTTCATCATTCTAATGAAAACACTTTCCCTACTCCACAGTCAAGTCTTCCCTGAATATAAAGTGCTCTTACAAGTTTACTCCCATTATTTTTCTGTTATATTCTGAAATATATCATGTCTGAAGGGATATTGAAAATGAAGCGAAAAGGGAACAACACAATGTGTAACTTACAAAAAATAGCGATAGTGAAGAAAAAGGACCAGAGCCAGATTTGGGGCTGTTACATGTTTTGAACTTTGAACCAAGGAAGCAGACAGTCAGAAAGTATGAAGTTCCTTCCTACACTCTCTCAAGTAGGAGAATCCTAACAGGGCCTTTCATTGTTCTCCACTTGTTAGGAGGTAAAGCATGAGATGTCTATTAAGAGATAGACCATATTCTACTGCCCCAGATTTATGAAACACTTTCTTGATTCTGGCAAAAGACTGTCTACATGTCATAGTTTTGCATAACAGTGCTAATTATCAAAACATTTGAATCTTCACTGTATTTTAATGGGAATTTTAGGGAGGATATATCAGAAGCTATTAAGTAGACACTATTTTAAACTGGAATTTGATCACATTTTGTGGTTTTTTCATTGACTTTATCTTTCAGCATTTGACCACATGCCTCTATCTTTTATTCACAAATCAACTTACATAAAGATAAATTCTTATAAGATTTCTATTAAAATTTCTCTATTCTTTGCTAAGGAAAAATAATGATATTTTTAATTTTTGTTTTAAAAAGAACGGCCAATAATATTATTGCTTACTGCAATTATGAAAAAAGTAAAAATGTATAAAGAATAAAAAAATTATACTAAACAATGATCATATGAGACATATGTACAAAGCATATGTGCCACAACCAAGGTCAACAAGAATAATGTTTAAGCCTGTGAATTTGACCACAGCAAGGGACTACCATGTGAAATAAAATAAAACTTTGTCAAATTTAGGGAAGGATCATACTAGAGTAAAGGAAGGATGAATTCCATGCATTGACATCCAGGGATGAGATTGAAAGAGTCCAAAATTGTGCAATTATAAGCAGTTGGGAAAAATTGAGCTGTCCACTCATATTACGATATAAGGAGAAGGGATGATGTCCTCTAATGAATGTGGGAGGTTAGATTATGGCAGAGGCTAGTAGCTTTGAATCTGGACAGAATTAGACCCTGAGAAATATTCCCACTAAAAATGGAGAACAAACCAGAATACACACGTGAAGAAAAGAATGTTATAACTTGAAAGTATCTCGTTGCTCAGATGAGTCTGGGATATAGCTGGGAAGCAGTGCTACTTTCAGGATGAATCTGGAATATATCCTTTGCTATGGTTTGCATTATAGTCATTCAAATAATATATTATACTAGTCCTCTTAATTGAAGATATTAACATTTACTATAAAAATATATAGGATAAGTTGATAAATTTATTCATTTATTACTATATGTATTTTGTTTAAATAGGTAAAATATTTTACTCCCAGAAAATTTGATACAGGAAAAGAAAGGATAAAAAAATAAAAATAAAAAAAGGATGGCACTTATAATTTCCCCTAAGCTGAATTCTTATGTTAAACTCTTGTTTATGTAGTCTGGAATTTTGATCTTATCATTAGTGAATTTATTATAAACGATATACTCTCTAGAAAGAGTTTTTATTGATTACTTTGCCATATCTTTTATAACTACATCATAAATTAATTAGATATAATAGTATATTTAAAAGCTTTTAGTTTTTCTTCTAAAGCTGAATTATCTTCATTTTTGAATTTTATATTTCAGTGTATCTTTTGGTTAGGTGAATAACATGTGGGTAATTCTTTAAGAAATTCTTTTTAGTAATAAACTGTGAACCATTAATTATTTGAGGTTGTCTCCCATGACAACTTGACTGAGTATAAAATTCTTCAGTTGTATCCTTTGGCTCTTAAAAACTCTAAAAAAGTTGTTCCATTATCTTCTTACATTAAATCTCATTGAAAAGTTGGAAATCTACATGATTTTTTGTTCTTTTACGTATGAGCTATATTTTTTTCCTGGATGCTTGCAGGAATCTTCATTCCAAAAGTTATTTTTCAGCAGGCTGTGTCTTGATATTTATCACTTTACATAATCATATTTACATTAGTCATATTAACCTAGTTATTTAAAGCTTTATTTAAATATTTTCCTTGTAAGACTTGGTTAGCATATGTATAACTCTATAGATTATTTATTTCTTAGGAAAATTAGTGCATTTGAAATTTTATGTCCTTTTACTCATCATCAGAACAAGAGAGATTCAAATTAATGCCAGTGTTTTCTGCTACTTATGCCTTTAATTCAATAAAACTTTATTTTGCACCAATTTGGTGGCAGATACTGTGATAGATGAAGGAAATACAGAAAGAACAAAACATGTTCATTGTCTTCAGTAAATATATAAATATTTTATGTTGTGACTTTTGGTAAACAAAGGATAGTTTAAGAATGGACTTCAATTTGTCTTCGAAGGAAAGAAACTTAGTTCAATTGACTTTCATATGCTGCCTGAGTGAAAATCCCATCAGTAATCCTGTTGTATGCTTAACAATAACAAAATATATACATAAATATATGTGCAGCAGTTTATAAATATGTCCACAGAAACAGATGCTTTCCATTAATAGCTTCTATATTTATTGTGTGGCACATGCTGTGCTAAACCCTTCTTTAGATCATCTGATTAATCTTCACAATAACCCCATGAGTTATATTTTCTCTCTTAACAGATGAAGAAATGAAACTGAGTCGAGTTCTAAGGTCAGACAATGCTTACCACAAACTGGACAATCGGAATTTACTGAATGAGGTAAGAAACTGGGACTTAAAGCCAGGACAATATGAATGCGAAACCTTTGTCTTAACCACTAAACAACTCATAAGAAGAAACCAACAAAATAATAGCACAAATAAAAACAAAACAATTCTGGCTAATGCGAAAAGATAAAAAGTCTGGAATTAAACCAATCGTAGATTATGATTCTGTTACCAAGACCAATTTTCTGATCTTTTCCTCTTTAAATAGAACATTAACTTTAATTAGACATTTTAGCACATCAAAGTTGATGAAACTTGACTAAGATTTGGAAGTCCCAAATATGAACTCCTTTAAGAGTTTGTTATCCTTCCTTAGGCAAGGGAAACAAACAAACAAAAAATAATAATAATAAACAAATGGGACTACCTCACACTAAAGAGTTTTTGCACAGCAAAGGAAACCATCAACAAAATGAATAGACAACCTACTGAATGGGAGGATATATTTGCCAATGTTACATCTGATAAGGGGCTAATATTGGAATTTTATAAAAAGACTCATACAACTCAACACACACACACACACACACACACACACACACACACACACACACACACACACAAACAAAGATAATCTAATTTAAAAAATGGGCAGAGGACCTAAATAGGCATTTCTCCAAAGAGGAAGTACAGATGGCCAATAGCCATATGAAAAGATGCTCGACATCACTAATCATCAGAGAAATGCAAATTAAAATCACCTCACACCTGTCAGAATGGCTATCATCAATCAATCAACAAACAACAAATATTGACAAGGATGTGGAGAAAAGGGAACCCTCATGCACTTTTGATGAGTTTGCAAATTGGTACAGCCACTGCAGAAAACACTTTGGAGGTTCCTCAAAAATTAAAAATAGAATTACCTTTTGACCCAGCAATTCCATTTCTGCATATTTATTCCAAGAAATCCAAAACACTAATTTGAAAAGATTTTTGCTACTCTATGTTCACTGCAGCGCTATCCACAATAGCCAAGATCTGGAAGCAGCCTAAGTGCGCATGAATAGATGATTGGATAAAGAAGTGGTACATATATACAATGGAATATTACTCAACCATAAAAAAATAAAATAAAATTTAAGCATTTTCAACAACATGGATGGACCTGGAGGGTATTATGCTAAGTGAAATAAGTCAGACAGAGAAAGACAAATACCATATGATCTCACTTATATATGTAATCTAAAGAACAAAATAAACAAATAGAAACAGACTCATAGAGAACAAACTGATGATTGCCAGATGGGAAAGGCATTGGGGACTGGGTGAAAATGGTGAAAGGATTAAGAAGTATAAAATTGTTTTTACAAAATAGTCACAGGGGTGTGAAGTACAACATAGGGAATATAGTCAATAATATTGAAATAACTATGTATAGTGCCAAGTGAGTACTAGACTAATCAGTGAAATCACTTTGTAAATCATATAAAAACTCTAATTTAAAAATAAAAAATTAAAAAAGAAATAAAACATTTCCATTATCCACCCCCAAAAAAGATTTGATAACCAATAACCAATAACAGAATTAATCAAGACTAGATGAAAGTTTTAAACCACAATTTACATTTAAATAGAAAAGGAATTTGTTTTTCAAAAAAAATATATTGTGGAAGATTATTCACTATTTAGTCTGATACACTTTCTCTTAATTTATACATTAAAAAATGATAGCAGAAAAAATATATCTAAGTACCTACTACACATAATGAGTCAAACACTGTCATAGGCGACAGCTTTCATAACAAACAAAAAAAAAAAAAGAAAGAAAGCAAGGTTTGTTATGGAACTCGTTTATATAAAATAATTTCTTTCATTTTGGAGTATGAATCAAGTGTATTTATCTTTAAATATATTTAAATAACAGATACAATATCTGTAGTAAATATGTAAAATATAAATGACATGTTTTTTTGTGCTAATAATATAATACATACTTATTGTTGAAAGTTTCAAAATAGAAAATACAAGAAGAACATCAATGTCACTCATTACCCTATTACTCTTGGAAAACAACTGTTGACATTTTATAATATCTTCATTCATAAAACACCTAGAACACAGAAATGAATTCTGGCATGAGGTCATTAGTAATGCAGCTGGCCAATCTGATTACTACACTGACTACTTTCAACAAAGAAAAAAATATTTTGAAGTTTAATATATATGATTTGTTTTGAACCAGTTCTTTTTTGAATCTTCTCTGTAGCTTGAAATATAATCAGTAGTAGTATGGAATATAACACAATGATTTTGCAAAGTTTAGGAAGTAAAGAAAAAACATTATGTCGGAAGGAAAAAAAAGCAATATAACCATTGTAATATAAAGAATTTGTGTTACTTTTAACTGATGAATAACAATAAATAAAAAACAAATATGCTACACATAAAGACCAATACAGAAATTCTCACAGTTCTTACTTCACACAATTCATTATATGGGCCTATAAGAAGCTTCAGTGTAAAAACAAAGATCTAATTGTTTGCTTTAAAAACTGGTTACACAGTTTACTTAGTTTAATAATCTTGAACAACAAAGGAGGGATTTTGGGGAGGTGGTAGGGGTTGGAGGTAGGTTGATAATCCATGGTTTGAGGCATGGGAAAGAAGAGTCCTTTAGGAAAGTATTGCATTTATGGCCAGAGTAGATTATTAAGTGGATAATTAATGGTGGCAGAAGATAGGAGATCTTCTCTTCCTCCTTGGGTTTATTCTCACACTGAGCTTATAGCCCTGAGGAAGGTTTTTTGTTTTTTTGCTATAAAGACCATTCTTTCAGAAACTTTTGGTCTTTCTGTTGTTTATAGAGCTAGTCTCTAAGGTTCAAGGGGGTAGCAGGGTCAAAACAGAAGATATCTTCTCCAAGGCATTAAACAGACATTAAAGGAACAAAGCCAGTCTTCAAAGATTTAATCAACAAAGGAGTTATTTTTTTCCCATATATGACATTTACTTAATGACTTTAAGAGTCTTAATTTATATCTTATTCCTTTTAGTACAAGTTTAAAACTGATTACATTTGAATATATAAATTAATCTTAACAGCGTAGATAACACTAAAGTCTAAATCAAAAGTTTGATGGTACGAGACAGTTTGTGATAGATTTATGTCTTGATTCTTCTCACATATTGGACTTTTTTAGATGCATCAACGAGGAGTATATAAGCATAATAATAAGAGTGTGTATGATGCTTTTCACCTTCAAATAAACTGTAGACTACATATGCATGCAAACAGGTAAATTTCATTCTTTATTATTTTAAATAACATTATATCATTTTAGTAAGTTTTTTTGGTGTAGGGACAGCAAAAAACAACAAATATGTGATTTATCAAAGCATTTTCTCAATTGATGTCATTATCATAAATGTATAGAGTTAGCTAAAGGATAGATAACATTAACAGTAAAATGTATGTTGATAAATATCAATTTTCTCAATAAGAGACTGCTATAATACTGCAATAATGATTATCTTGGTATGTTCTTATAGTAAAATCTACTATATGAATAAAAATAAGCATATTATTTGACCAATAATATCTTGTATTTTGAATCATAATGTCAATAATAATCATGCAGAATAACTTTTTAAATGTTCTATCTTACTGCATGTGCTTGTATGTTCACACACGCACATAAATTGTGTGATTTCATTTAAAACTGTGGTTTATATAAAATTAAATTACATCTCCTTGCAGCTTTAAATTGTGAGTGGCTTGAAATCAAGTGTGTCTTTAAAACAGGGGCAGCTTCTATTAAATTTAATGTTTCTTTGCATTGTACAGTAGAGGTATAACTGCTCGATGAGGGCATCTTCTATTAAAGTGGCATAGGAAAGATACAGGAACAAGCAGAATGGTCCTCCTGCCTCTTTGGAATGGATCAAATACTGTCTTGCCATAGTCAAAGCTCTCTGAAACCAGCTTTAGCATGACAGAGCCAAGAATATCAATTTTTTTCATGCTTTTTTCATGTATGATATGTACATTTTTGGAAATGTTCCATTTATGTTGATTTTTCATTACATTAAATATGAACTCAAATGACAGAAATGTAGAGTCTTTTGCATTATATTTGAATTTCAGAACCATATGTGTCACTAATTTCTAGCCATACAGAGGAGATTAAAGAGAGAAAGCAACTTGAAATTATACTTTCTTCGGTTAAAAAACAAACAAACAAAATGCTAGAAATTTTTTTTATCTCCAAAGATAAAAAATGTTCTTTTAAAAATAAAAGCAATTATGATTTGATATATCCTAATATTTGCTTTATTATATAAGACTAATTTTTATGAGAGTACATATTTAATCATATATATGTTAAATACTAAAGCTGAATTTAAAAAACCTGGTAAAAACAGAGAACTAATGAATGGATCACCTGTTAAATAAAATTGACTCAAAGTGCCTGTATTTTTAAGCACTTATTGATTGACATTGTAAATCAGGATAATATATATTGCTTTAAAAATTCTTTACAGGTGAAGGCCAAGTAATAGGTTTATATATTTCTATATATGTTGCACAATATTTAATAATATATTATTAAATAATTTATTATTATTATACAATTGCTTCTGGGAGGGTGGCAGGAAGTTGATTATCTCAATATTCCTCTCCCTTTGGGACATGGAATTTTAAAACATGTTACCATTTCGGGGGGTATAGTACTCAGAGGAGTAGAACTATTTAAATTAAACATTACAGATGATCATGTTTCCAAACTCACTTGATGGAATGATCTTTTCATTTTTTGCTTTTCATTCTTCTATAAATTGGGGTCCTTTCTTAGAATGGAAGCAAAACTAACCTTTTATAGCTTTTTGCTCAATAGCTTTGAGCAAAGTAAAATCTTGACCAAACATTTTCCTAACTCATCTAGAAATAAAATTAACTCGTGGAATTGGCATTTGTTTTGATACACAGACCTCCACGGTGTTATGCTCTAGTCTTGAGAATTACCATACATTGGAGCAGACATTATTACATATAATAATATAGGAGTACTCTTGTAATGTTCTTACTTTCTAAACTATATAAAAATGTATTGAAGACAAACACTATAGGTGATTTTACCTAAAATTCTGTTTAAAATAATGATTTCAGCAATCCCGTCACATATTGGAGGTGTCCCTATTATATGACCATATAGAAGTGAAAATTCGAAATGATCATCTTCTGATTTAGGTGAAAACTTAAGGGTCAAAAAGCATGAGAAATCAGACTTTAAGGGTCAAATTTTTATTGTAGCCTAACTCCACTGGCTGAAAATGAGATAAAATGCGATTTTTAACTCTAGAGATTATATTTTCTACATTAGCTCAGGTTGAGAATTCTTGGAGAATTTACATTTAATTAGCTTATTTTGTGTTATTTAGAACAGGTATTTATTAGGGCCCCTCACATGCCATTATATTTTCTGTTAAATTTATCAACACATCACAACTTAATAAACACAAGTTATAAAAATGATTTGTAGATTATTTTCTTAAAGTATATTCATTGAGCTGATTGGCTAGCTGTTGTAGTGTAAATATACACAAATAAATTACAAACCAAAATATTTGTGCATGAATTGGGGCATGAAGTTATAAGAAATAAAATGAGCTGGGTGCACAGAGTTTAACTGATTATAGATGTCCTCAGGTGTATAGATGAACCAGCAGCATTTGTTACCTGCTATCCCATCTTTAATGAGTTTCTTTTCCCAATAAATAGCAGTAGAAAATGTTCCATTTTTATGGCATGTAACATTGCGCTATATGCATAATGCTATATATATATATGCATTAAATTGCAAAGCTTTCCTCATTCAATTTCTACTATTTCTAAATGCTGTACAAAATAAAATGATTAAAATGTCAGTGAATCCACATGCATTCCATTTCTGTAATAAGCATTTCTTTCTACAAAAAAGAAATGCTGTTTAATTTCAACATGATTGAAAATTTTGTAAAATGAAGATGTAATAGCATTTTACTTAAACTTACAGCATCTTCTGCTCATATTGTGTTTTAGAATAGTTCTTTCATAATTAAAGTGTCAAAAACACATTTGTAACAAGAATGATGAAATTCATTCTGAATAATCCGTTAGCAAATAATAACCTGTATTTCCTACTCTCAAGCAGTATCATTTAATACCTTTCAATCATTTGATTCTTCCTCCTTTTTACTTTTTCTTGTTACTCTTAGAAAATAACTTTCTATAAAAGCTTAAAAACTATTTTATGGGCTTAATGGAAGTTTTTCTTTAGCTGGAATATTATATGGTTACAAATGTTTCCATAAATATGCGAGATACTCTTGCTCTTCCCTGAGTCCCCACTGGATGCCTCCCAACTAGAGAGTTTTCAAAACAATAAACAAGGCAAACAAAGAGTGATTCAAAATAATCACAACTTTCCACTTCCCCTCAAACATTGTCTATCTTTTATCAATGAAAACAAGTCATACTGAGTGGAGTATTCTCTCTCATGTAGAGATGTAGTCAGGTTGACATTTCAGTGCCACATGTCATGTTTCTGAAATATTGAAGAATCAAATCAGATTATTCGAGTGGACTTTCTCCATTTAAGATCTTGTTCTACTGTTGCTTTTTAAAAATGACATTCATTTTTATGTTTATGACTTTAAAAATTTAAATTAAAAAAACATAATACTTGTTATGTATGTGTATGTATACCTGCCAAGGATTGTAATAAAATGCAAATATGAAAAAGCAAGTAATGTACAAGTAAATAATTTCACTTATATAATGAGGATTAGTGTTCTGGTTGGTTTAATATTTTGATACTACATATGCTTGAAATTTAGCTTTCGGAGAATTATTGGCTTAGGCACTCTATGTCAGGATGAGAAACATATTTACATCATCCATACATCCTGAGTTTTCACACCGCTTTCCTTTAAATGAAGGTTAGTACAGTATTCGGAACATGAAAGGCACAGAACTATAAATTGCTCGATAGTGTGTCTTAAGATTTTACCTAACACAGGTCAAGCATAATTGTAAAAGAGGAAAAAGAAAATCTTTTAAAATAATTCTTTCTTTTAAAAATGCTTGTACCGCAGCTGCAGAACCATAATGCTTTCATTAAGGATCACATCTGGGTTGAATTAAAACAGGAGCCTTTTCCAGCCCTGAAGTGCTTGTCAGGTTCAAAGTTTTTCTTATAGCTCCTGAAACTTTTCCAAAAATTGAGGGCTAAGACAGAGAACAGACCTTGTCATGAGCTGGTACCAGGCTGTAAGTACATTCCTGCTATGTTATGCACCGTCTGGCTCTAATTTGGAGGTACATCTCCCTTGTGTTCACTTTATTAACTTACACATGACTAGCTCTTTTGTTTAATACGGAAATAAAGAAAACAGGGTTTGTTGAAGAATAGCTCCATAGACTGAGACTTTTATTTTTCTATACATTTGCTTTTTTGTTGCCCTATGTATGCTCTTTATAAAGCAACATCTTCATATATGAACCACTTGCATAATAAAAAGACAGATAATATAGGGTATTCATAATAGAATAGATCTTGTTTTTTCCTTCATTTTATGGAAAGGGAGGGAAAAAACTACCTGGGTATTAATGCATTATTTTTTTCATGTTACCATCAATTTTTATCTTAGAATTGCAGAGAAAAAGTCTGTCAGTCTTATCCATAGACACAGTGTAAAATTACCTAAATTTTGGAGAAATAATTTCAACAATACAAGTATTGAATGGAATATCAGCTAAATTTGATATGCCATAACAGTAAAGAATAGAGATATATCACAACTTTCAAAAAATCCTAAGGTACATTAAGATTAAATAAATCATGAACCAAAGAGAAAAAGAGCTTTAAAAAATTCATTGGAAATATTTTTCTGTTGACTGGAAAATGTTAATGCTCCACATTTTTAGTATACAATCATTTATCAATTCATACAGCACATGTAACTTTATTAAAATCCCAAATCTTGAGGCAAAAGGAAAATACAAACTCTGTGAAGCTCAATATATCAAAAGGGAAAAAAGTGAACAAATAATTAAAAAGCAATGTGATGTGTACTGAAATACAGGTAAATGTACAGTCTTAGTAGTGATTAACTAACTGCCTGAGGAGGTCACCTTTGAGCTGGTCTTTGAAGGATGAATAGAAGCTCACCAGACCTTAAAATATTCACAGATTTTAGCATTCTTTAACATATACTAGTACCTGATATTACCAATTGATATCTTTTTTAGATAAAAAATGCACCTACTTCACTATTACATTAGTTTATTTTCCACCCTTATTATTAATTCCCAAACTCACATTATCTTGACAGATTTTTTTTCTAAGTGCCTTATAGTATTATAAATTATAAATGTGTTTTTCCTTCCCATATGGAAGTAGAGCTTATTTTCAGAACATATAACAGGAAAAAAAAATGAGTCAACATATAACAGGAAAAAAAATGACTCACATGATATGTGAAAACAACAATTTAATTTCTCTGAACCTTAACTTTCTCATTTAAAAAGATGAGAATAAAATCTATCTCATGGAATGATTAGAATAAGATGAGATTATTTATTTAGTGACTAGGACAATAGATAGCACCTTGCAAACTGTCAGTAAGTGATAATTCTCTTTTCAGCATTTTTCTCCGAATAGGATGAACGAGACTTGGCTCAATCTAGTTTCCTTTTCCAGTTTACTAATTCTCTATTTCAGGCTATAATAAAAATGTATATATGATGAACATTAATGTTCACATGCTTGAACTAATTAGTGCAAATTGTTTGACAATTATCTTGGGATAAAATAGATTAATAAAAGAACATAATAAAAAATAAAGCCTCTTTTAATTTCAATATGTGTCTATAGTTAATTGCTGGATGCACAAAACGATTTGTGCATTTCCATGATGTATTTCTCTCAGTGAAAAATTTTGTTAGCTAAAAGCAAGGAGTAACTCTTCCATTGCTTTCTCAGACACCCTCTTCGTACTTAGTAAAATACTCCATGCAAAACACCATGTTCATCAGGCGTTTGTTGCTTAGGCAAACTCAGACTTAGGATTTCTCAGAGAGTGTTAGCATGGTTTTGTCAAGTAGAAAAGATGCAGAACATCTAAGTCAAGTTGTCTGTGTCTATATGTGGAAACATCATGGCTTATAATACGTTAAACCAACAAACAAAAATTTTCAAATGTAAAGCAAAATTAAATGCCATAGCATTACTGAGTGTTATTTGTGAAATGATGTGATCAGCCTCCTAGTTACATGAAATATAAATAGTTAAGAGGCTATAAGTTGGAAACCAGGTTCCTTTTTTTTCTCATTCACTGTTCTTTAGTTGTACTTCTTTATTAGACTGTGAAGGTAAAAGGATGTATTTTATTTAACAAAGCCAGCTAGCCATTTTTATGGAAATTCTTTTTCAGTTTATAACTCATGTGAATGTCAATGTCAAAGTAACAACAGCACCATTGAGATGAAATGGATAAAAACTCCCGGTCAGATGAATTTTTCTTTCCATTAAGATTTACTCTTCATATTTTCCACTAAGTACTGTCAGCTCAGCTTCTTTCTTCATTGAAAGTCGCCAGCTGATGGATACTATCTACAGTGAGGTGCAAGATAGAAAAATACTTCTGTTTCTATGTTCTTTTAAAATATTTTTATGGAGAATAAAATTTGACAGTATTTCTAAGCAACATTGTTTTATATATGAATTATGAAATGTCTTGTGTATTAATCATAATTTTTGATGCTATATGTGTGTATGTACACTCACAATAATATTTTAATATTTTTAATTTTTCAATTTGTTTATATATAATACTTTTTCAACTTTACCTTGTGTGAAGTGTTGGTTATAAGACTGGATAAACTTCATAGACTAATAAACTCACTTAAAAAACGCATTTAAAAGTGGTTCAAAATTAGTGAGTGACTTAATAGTTAATGTAAGAAATTTTAAATCAGCGGCAATTTGTTTATACTTTTGATTTTCTTCCTGGAGCCTACAGGCAGTATTGAGTACGTTAGTGTTCAATATTTAGTTCCATGAGCAAAAAGTGTATTTTGGAGACACAAGTTAGGCCTACATGGTATTTTCAGTTTAAGACTTTGAATTCAATATAAGAAAAAATAAAGATGTTGTCCGTTTGTACTGTAACTGGCCTTTTAATTCATTATGCTATTCTAAAAAGGCCACTTAATCATTCAGGGCTTTCTAATTTTTTTCGTGGGAAAGTATACTAACAATTTCAGATCTCTATGTTCTTAAGATAGTGATTAACAAATTATGCAGTCTGTTTTTCTGGAAAAAATAGAACAAAATGCCATGTATCTTTATATATTTTTATAAAGAATATTTACATAGAACTAAATAGCAAAGTAATCATTTTTATTTCCTGTTATGAACCTAATATTTGAGGATTTCGGTCAATCTTGATTATCTCTCAATGTTTTCTGTCTCGGTAAAGAGCCCTGCCAAACACCAAAAGTTGCCCCCCAAAAATGTGATTTAAATTCCTCCTCCTTTACTGTTTGTTATATTTATTCATCAAGTCTTCATCCTGTATCCTAAACCATTCCCACCACCTATTCGCTAGGCCAGGCCACCATTAGCTCTCAGCTGGACTGTTGCGATAGGCTTCTGATTCACATGCCCTCAGTCATGCTATTTTCTAAAACATTCTTGAAACTATAGTTGGAATAATTTTCCAATGCTCACATCTTATCATGTTACTTCTCTGCTTAAAACCATTCAGTGAGGTCGATGGTTTCTGATTTCTAATTAGATAAATCTCCAACTTTCTAGGTCTAAGCTTCATTTTGACATTTCCTTTCTTCGTACTCTACATTCTTACTATACAAAACTTCTTTTTGTTCCTTGAACTTTCCATTCTCTCTGGGGATGCCGCTTCTTTATCCTAAAGTCCCCTTCCCCTATCTTTTCATTGAGCTAACTTCTACTTTTTTTAAGTTAGTAATTTAAATTTTACTTCTTCCATGAGTCCTTTCTGATTCTTGGAACTTAGCCACCCAGTATCAGTAAACATCATATTCTCATTTTTAACATCGAGCCCACTTCATTTTAATTGCTCGTTTGATGTCTCTCACTTTCCAGATAGACAATAAGGTCCATAAGGACAATGCTCTCTGCCTAGTGCCTGACAAATGCCTTACACATGGGGTATACTCAGTAAACATTTGTGGAATATATACACATGACATTCTTTCTCTGCATTTAATAGTCAATCTAAAAAGTTTTTTCAGATAATATTATTTACTTGAAATGTAAAGAAAATCAAAATTTTATTTAAACAAATCTGTAAAACTCTTGATTTTTTGATAGAGATAAACAGAAAAGTATGAAAAATAACAATCTTTGAGTCCCTCTTACTTAAAATTTTAAGTAATGAAAAAAATGGTATTTAAGACAACTAAAAAATGATACTAATATTACTTTAATTTTAAAAATGACCCAGCCTTCATACAATATAGAAGATGAATTGGATATAAAAAGCATTTAACCCTCTAACTTTAAGAGTAACCTGCACATCCTACTAACTTTTTAATCTCAATTCAGTGAACTTATTTCCTTTCCTTTTGTGAACTGAGTTTTGCTTAAGGTGAACTTAAATGTCAAATTACTGTATTGAACTTGAATACAGTAGTCTCCTTAAAATCCTTTTTTCCTAGGTTTCAATCTTGTTGCAATCACTTCTGCTGGAGTGACTGAAAATTACAGTTTGAAAATGATTGACCTCTTCCTCTCTGCTAATGCTGTTAGAATGAAGCTATATTGGCACCTATCAGGATAACCAAATTAGAGAAGTTCACATAAGGCAGACATGCATACAAATGTACTTATGTACCAGATTCATCCCTCAATGGGAAAATGAAAGCCACTCAGATAAAATGCTTTTATTATTTACTTTCAACAGGTATCTATAACTGTGGCATGACTATTGTTGAATCATTTCAATAATCTTGTTATAGGGCTGGTAATAAAAGAAAAAGCACTTCAGCAGAGATAAATGACCTGCCTCCTGACATCTTCAGAGGTACCAGATGACAGTGATATGTAGATTACTTTTCTGTTCAAACAAACAAGAGCATTACCAGACCTTTTTTAACCTAATTTATTTCCTCAAAACACGAATGTAGGCTTGACAAGAAAGACAGGAGACTATCCCTGCAATGTCATCCAGTAGATGTAGCAGTTGATGTAGTTTGACACGTTAAGGTGGAAGCATCATTGGAAAAAGCTTTACAGCTACCAGTAGAAGAAATGACTTCTGCAATGACTGTGTCTTCTGTATATAAGCAAGTACTGATAAATAATGATGCTTGAAAACATAAAATAATTTTAAACTTATTAAATTAAGCAGGAACAGAAATCTCACAATTTATATGTATGCTTTGCCTTTCAAGGCCCAACATGTAATATATAAGTATCTCATCCTATGATAATACTTAGAAGACAGATATTTCTTTGAAATTAATATTCATTTCTATACAACTAAGAAATTGTATTTACAAATTGTATTGTGTTCTTTTACTCTTCGTTGGGTCTATTCTCAGATAATCTTGATGTAAGAGAAAGGAGAGAAGTATTTCTTGTCCTCGTGGTCTCACCTTTTCCCGGTAATATAACATTGCTCTATTTGACACATGAAATACAGTCACATCAAAAAACTTAGAGTCAAGGACTCACAAAGATAAAACCACTGTTTGTTAAAAACACACATGCAAACAAAAAGCAAAACAAAAAAGAAATCAGTGATTTTAAGATTGCAATATGGTTTTTTTCTCATCTTTAAAATGTATTGATAACCGACTCAACATCAACATCTTGGATCTAAAATTTCTGATTGAATTGGCTCTTTGAGTATTTATGCTACACAACAGGCTCTATTCTTTTTTTGTACACAGGAAGAAGGGAATTCATAGTTGACGAATTGATTGGATTCTCTCAAGGTCTTTCTCCACTGAATCTATGTCAGGCTAGGAAGTTAATTAACCGAATGGACATGTCCTTTTTCAATGCTCAGTTTACCAATAGATGAGCAAGTCTTATCCCTAAAGAAAAGACAGCTAGCAACATAGGTGCAGGGGAGCAGAATTAACCCAACTAAGAAGTCAGGAGTCAGTCCTACAGCTCTTTACCATCTCTCAGGTATTTCCTACTTTATGTGTAATTATAACACATTAATATTTTATAATAAATATTTTATTTCCACCCAATAGAGTAATGATTCATAAGATAACCCATTTCTCCAGATATGAGTCCTGAGGCATTTTATTGTATTTCACTTAAGAGATTAGTTTGCAGGATCTCCATATTTTAGGTCAGAAAATGAGTTAAATTCTAAGTTGTGTCTGTTAACTGACTGTATGATCTTAGGCAGGTCACCATAAACTCTCTAAAGCTCAATAGTTTTTCAATGGTGAGATAAAGACAACAATAGTCTTGTGAGTATTAAATGCCGTTATTAAGTAAATTACATAGGGATGCAGATGGTAATTTTTATTATTATTTTTACCAAAATTATCGTGAGAATTTAAATTCTAATTACATTGACACTGTTCACATCTCACTGATGTGACTTTAATTCCAAGAACAAGGGGAAGAAATTAAAGTTTATTGGATATATTCTTGTCTATAGAAGTAGTAGTTGCTTTAGTTTCCATATATTTTTCACAACACTCTCCCTAAAGTAGATTTTTTTCCCTTTTATTTAGGGGAAGAAACCAAGATCTGGAGTATTCAGTTACCTTTTTTAGTCATTGATATGGTAATTGGCAGAGTCTGGTTTGGGCCTATCTCAGGCTGTATTCATTGTACCATTCTAGATAATAGCCATTCAAATAGTTGGTATAAAGTGACATTTCCTAACATGGACTTCAGTAAAACAAACACATGTATAGATTTTATTGTGATTATTTATATGTATTTGATTATACATGTATAATAGATGATAATATATAGTATATATAATATATGTTATATATACAAAAAATAAAATATTTGATACACCTAATATAGTTAGAAAAATAGGTTATTGTACACACTACTAAGAATAGTTAACATAGTTTATCACAATTTAATTACATTAAAATTAAGGCAAGAGATATTTAACATTTTTTAAAGTTATCTCTTAAACCTTGATGTGACATCATGATGAAGCTGAATAATAGATATGAGAAGCAAATTATCTTGTTTGATTTGAAACATACTAGGTAAATGATCTGCGAAGAAGCAGGAGCTTTAAGGACGTTGTGAAGCTCATGGCAATTTTCTTAGAAGGTACTCTGGTCTTTCAATTGAATAGCAAGAAAATTTATCAAATTCATATCAGGGACATTGCCAGTTGGAGGCTGTCCGTTCCACCCTATACTTGAGGTTCTGGAGTCTCTTCTGACTCATTCTCTTCTTCGTGATCCTTAACTGCAACTTGGTTTTTTAGTGACACTTGGCTTTGTTATTTGAATTTTCTAACCTTAGCTTCATGACCAGATTCTGGAAAGAAATAATGGCTCCCAGACTCAACTTTTGGCATCTACACTGGCATGCTTGCACTTGGCTTTGTTTCTGTACCGTCCTCTCTTGAATTAGACACCCAGCCTTAAAAAACAGGTGTCCTTGCCTCAATTTTAGTGACTGCTTAGTAATTTTTCACCTAGTCCCATCGGTTAGAAGTGAGATGGTATAGAAGCAGCATTTGAAATAGAAATTAGCAATATATAATGTACATCTCTCTTCAATTTAACACAGCCTTAAAAGCAGTAAAAATTGTATTTTAGAAATTATTAATATTTATTGTGCTTGTACTTAATATGATCCAGTCATTGTGTTAAGTGCTTTACTCACATTTATTTAATCATTTGAATCATTCTATGATCTGGTTATTATTATTAGACTGAACCACATGAAATTGCTGACATTTGACCATTTTTGATCTACAAAATTGACAAATTTCATATGGTTCATGCAAGTGTTAGCCCCATTTGACAGAAGGGAAATCTGAAGCATGAAGAAATTAACTTTCTGCAGGTCACAGCTATAATTATTGGAATCACAAAATGAAGTTAATAAAGGCAATAACCCTTTCTTTCCTATCTGCTTCGTTGTTTGTAGACTTCAGCTTCTCAGTCTTGCAAAGGACTTCCTCAGTTTGAAATTACTTTTTTGCTCAACCGTTTAGAGCCAACAACAAGCTGTCAAGTGTATAATTCCTTCATCCTAAGCAACTTTTACATTGATTGGAGTAACTTATGTGAGAAAGAACCATGCAAAATACAGAGTGGGGCGATTTAATCAACTCAATTATAAAAAAGCCATAGCGCCAGAAAAACCAGTTCAAACTATTTCAAACATTCAACATGTTGGCCATAAATATAGAATTCATCCAAAAAGTAGGAAAAGCAACTATAAAACTTAAACACTATGTAGATTAGCCAAGTTAGGCCATCCCTAATGAATGAAATAAAATGACTTTCAGCTATCTTCACATGTTTATAGCAGACTGTAATTTCCCCTTTGTTGAGAACTTTGAGCATACATTTTCCTGTCAGACTTCCTGATTGTACAGGTTCAAAGTAGAGTCTGAGAATTCTGCAGGTGACACAATTAGTGTGGGGCACTGTGGAATCTTTGCAGAACTGCCTTTACAAAATTATTTGCTTCTGGGACAAAAAACAAAGGGATAGACAATAAATTTGAAGCATCTGCTGTTCTATTTGAGAATCTCATGTTTTCTGAATGAACGGGGATATTTTATTTATATAATATGCAATATAGCCTGTAATCACTTAAAATAATCATAGATATTTTAACCAAGGTATTTTCTGATATAGAAATAAACAATTCTGGTCTCCTCTATTACATTTTCTCTCCTGGCTACATATGTATATTTTTTCCTCTTCCAGAAAGCATTACAAAATTGAACCTTTCTTGCTCCTAAAAATCTGATACATCCAAATATAAAATGAGGTTATCACCATTCTTTACTAACCTGGATCAATCAGTGACTGAAGTGTAGATCTAAAATTCAGATATAAGGACTGATCATTATTTGTTCTTATGGTTCTTTCGGGAGGATTTCAAGACCTTCATATAAGTGTCAGCTTTGGCAACTTTTCTCAGAGGAAGGAATTCACTGTAGTTTTATCCATTGGTTGAAAAATGTGCTAATGAGATTAGAGTCATTGATTTGATCTCAGGGGTGAGTACACATATGCTTTGTTCTAGCTCTAGGATTCTGATGGCCTTGGTAACCAAAGTCAGCCATTTTTAAGTGTTTGTTGCTAGTGGTAAAGAAAGTATGAGAGAGATTTTACATTCATCAGAAAACATTGTCAATATTAAAACAAAAATTACTCAAAAAATATATCTTG
>NW_011889353.1:1847654-1907485 GCF_000151845.1 Pteropus vampyrus
GAGAGAGATTTTACATTCATCAGAAAACATTGTCAATATTAAAACAAAAATTACTCAAAAAATATATCTTGCTGGTGGTAGATTAATGGTATTGTGTACACATATGCTTTGTTCTAGCTCTAGGATTCTGATGGCCTTGGTAACCAAAGTCAGCCATTTTTAAGTGTGTGTTGCTAGTGGTAAAGAAAGTATGAGAGAGATTTTACATTCATCAGAAAACATTGTCAATATTAAAACAAAAATTACTCAAAAAATATATCTTGCTGGTGGTAGATTAATGGTATTGTCTCCATTGCTGAAGAATGCACAGCAAATAAACTTCCAAAGAGTACCTTTTCGAAAAAAGTTAAGTGATCATTTAAACTTATGAGAATGTAGTGCAGTTAAGCCAAATGGAGTATTTTATAAAGTTTTTTTTTTTTAATTTTGAGTGATTCATTAAATAGTTCTATTTAAAGAATCTATTCATTTATTTTGACCCCAGTATATATACCTGTTCCATCAATGCTCCCATTTACTCACTTTTTTGGAAAAAAAAGAAATAAATAACTAAATTGTTCGATCTCAAAAAACTATATTTCTAGCTAACTCTGTTTGCAATTTTTAGGTGAAATAAATAAAAAAAATGCAAAATGCTTTATATTTAATTTTTTTTTCTTTAAAGTTATCAAGTAATCCCATTTAAATGTGAGTACGGTGTGCTTATAAGAAGCTCTGCCTGGAAGACTGATATACCCCAAGAGGCTGATTCCAAATTTGTATCCAAAAAGTTTGACAAGGAAGGCCAATGAGAATTATATCAAATGTAGCCTAATATACATTGGATATCAGAATACAAGTCAGCCCTTTAGGATAGTTATATATAAATTCAATAAATAAATAACATGTTTTTCTTTGGAAGAAAACTGAGTGCTTCTCAAATCTATTTTAGTTATTTGTGTAGACAGGAAATCTAGGGATTTTAGGGAGTTGACTTTCTAATCAAGTGACATTTCATAAAATCTAACTGCTATGGTCTAAATATTTGTGTTCCCACAAAATTCATATATTGAAACCAACCTCAAAGGTGATAGTATTAGGAGGTGGGAACTTTGGAAGGTGATAAGCCATGAAGATGAAACTCTCATTAATGAAATTAGTGCTTTTATGAAAGGCACCCCAGAAGGCTTCCTTCTCCCTTCTGCCATATGAGGACACAGAGAAATAGATGGCTATAAGCCAAGAATCTCTCACTAGACATCCATAAGATTTGCCAGTACCATGATCTTGGACTTTCCAGGCTCCAGAACTGTCAGAAATAAATTTCTGTCATTTGTAAGCCACAAGTTTATGGCATTTTTGCTATAATATAACAGCTCAAATGGACTAAGACACAAACCACCTCTCATTTTCTATAGTTTTAATTTAGATCAATGTTTGCTTCAAAAATGGAACCTTGAATTGTGCTTACTGTAATTTATACTAGTCAGTAACAATGACTGTTATTCTACCATGTAACCATTTTTCTTATTGAAACTAGCATTTTACATATACATTTCCATGGATTTTATTTTGTGGGATAAATATCATTACTCACATTATAAAGATGAGAAAGTGGAACAGAGATCAACTGGTCAAGCACTGGTCAAGCTTGAATCTTAATGTAACTTATCCTGAGCTCCACACTCATTTCTTTTCCACTGCATTGCCCTCCCTTCTTAATTGGTCTGAAGGTTTGTCCATAACTGAGCAGAGCCTTGACACTGTCCAGCTCCTATGAACATGCTGCCTGTCTATCAGGCTTGCATCTTGCTGCTTATTGTAGCAGTCTTGACCAGAGGAGCATATAGCACAGTAATGAAAAACCTAAACTAGGAGTCAGACACACTTGAGTCTGAATGCTATTTTTTCTACTTATTTTCTGTGTGATCAATTTAATTTAAACTCTGTTGAGTTTCTGATTTCTCTGTGTAAAATGGGAAAAAATACAACTAACCTGTTAAGTCAGTGATAGTTCAAAACCTCACAAACTGAGTTCTCAATGAATGTTCTCTCTTATTGGTTACAGCTACAGTTTCCTCCTCACTATTTTGGGCCATCTTGAGTATCAGTGCTTGTCTGACTCACATTTGGTGTACTGTATTCCTATGTATGGAATGACTTATGGGGCCAAGATGTTTTCCCTCAGTTCCTGACTTCTTCTTGGAGACTTCCTGGCTTTGCCCACACATCTGGGCTTTTTCTCCTGCATTCCAAGACCCCTGCCTGCCTGATTTATGAGGTTAGCTATCATATTAGTTTCCCGTGGCTGCTGTAACAAATTACCACAATCTGGGTGGCTTAACACAACAGGAATGTATTTCCTCACAGTTCTAGAGGCTAGAGGCTGAAATCAAGAACTCTGAAATCAAACTCTCCCTAGGTACACTGGAAAATAATTGGTTCCTTTCCTCTTCAAGTTTTTAGTGGTTGCCTGGCATTCCTTGGCATCTCTTGGTTTGTGGCTGCATCATTCCAAACTCTGTTTCTATGATCATATTGCTTCTTTCTCCTTTGTCTCAAAACCCCCTCTATCTCTCTCCTACAAAGATACACATGATTGTATTTAAGGCCTACTTAAGAATCCAAGATAAGCTACTCTTCTCAAGATCTTTAACTTAATCACATCTTTTACCATATATGGTAATATTCACATTTGCGATATAGAGGAATATTCAAAGGTTCCAGTGATTAGTGATTAGGACATTTATATATCTTGAGGGGAGGAGGGCACTATTTAGTCCACTATAGCCAACCTCAAAAAGTTTTGAAAAAAATCTAAACGCCCACAAGTCAGTTCAGTAAACAGTTATGAAACATCTACTAAATGCCATCACACATAGCATACAAATTCTTTTGCATACCCAAATAAGAGAATTCAAAACATACACACAAACATTAGTATTTGCTTCTTATAACTACATGTTGGAATAAAAGCAAAGCATGTCATAGAGACAGACAGACAGGAAAAGAGAGAAAGAGATAGAAGAGAAGCAAAATCTGTTCCTTGTCCTTTAGGCTAACACTCATGTATTATAAGCACTGAGTATGTATTATCTTGGTTATAAGAGTGATGCATACTTTAGAACTGTTTTTATTTAAAAAATCGAGACAATATTAATCCATGTGGACAACATATGTACATGTGGGATGCCCATGGATTTGTGAATATAACCCTCTTAACACATTAAATACCGTAGCCCTGATCATTCATTAAACATGTTTTTGACAATTGGTTGTAAATCAAAGCAAGGACAATGAATCATTAATGTGGAAGTTGGTGTTGTATCAGAAGACTCTAGCAAGTGATAAAAGGTTTATTCATTATGCCTATAAGAGCTATGTAAAGAAAAACAAAGCATTTCTTCCCTCACAAGAGAGAACAGGGGAAACTGGTAAAGAAACAGTGTAATGGAGACGATTTCTAGGCCACCCAGCTGCCTAATTACTGGCAACATCTCTGGATTTTTACAGCATGCCTCTTGTGACACCACTCTTTGAAAAGCAATAATCCTGCATTGTAAGAAAACCAAACAACAACAACAAAACTATATATATATATATATATATATATACGCCATCACAAAAAAGCAACCCTAAACTTTCTAAGTAGAATAATTAAGCAAAGGATTTCATGTCATGAAAGACAAAGCAAAAGAATAAGTGGTTACTTTGTAATTTCTCTCTGTTCTGTAGTGTTTTGAAAAGCCTATTCCGTGTGTTAAGTAGAAACAGCACTTTTTAAATTTTAAATTTATTACAATTTAATCCAGCAAGATGAAGCTTTGAACATCCAATTTCTTTTGACATTTTATTTCGAAGGACAATAGTGGTGATATTCACATTGTTTTATGCAAAACAAACAAACAAACAAAAACAAAACAAAATGAAAAAGCAGTGGTCTTACGCAGCCTAGCACTTAAGATATTTAAACAGAAGTACTGTGACATTATTTAACAATTCCCATAAGTGTCCTCAGCAATTTCTTATAATGGATTCTTTAGCAATATTATTAAAATTTGAGAGGAGGTAAATGGGCTATAGCTGTGTCCCTGTGGACAATTCTCTGAAAAGACAAAGCAACAGTATGTGTAGCTGAGGGACAACTAGAGTGTGTTAACATGGCTTGTCCTAACTTGCAGAGCTTGCTATTTATTGGATAGCAGTTCTCTCCGATAATACTTACACACTTCTGCAATAAATGAAGCAGATGTGTTCGATTAAGAAAGCATCTTTTTAAAGATTTTGTTTTGTTTTTAGAATTGCTGGATATTATCTTATCTCTTTTTTGGGGGTAGCAATCTTGGAACCACTGATTGGAGGAAACTTTGATTCATCCATTCATTCAAGCATTCATCAAATATTTGTGTGCCTTCCAGGAGTAGGCCCTGTGAACATTCTGGAAACATAAAGATAATTGTGACAGGCTTCCTGTCACTGAGGAGCCCAGAGCTCAGAGAAAAAGGCAAGTAAAAAAGTAAATTATTACTACCCCGTGTAAACAGTGCCATATTAGCAGTAGGAACAAGATGCTTGGGAAGTATTGAGGAAAGAGTGACCAATTTGCCAGAAGGATGAGGAGAAAGTTTAGAACAGAAGTTAGAAAAATCTCAAAGTAAGTTTGTCTGAGTTTAAGCTGCTATAATAAAAATACCACAGGCTAGGTGGAGTAAATAACAAGCACTGATTTCTCACAGTTCTAGAGGCTGTGAAATCCAAGATCACAGTGGCAACAAATTCAGTGTCTGGTGAGAGCTCACTTTCTGTTTCCTAGATAGCTGTCTTCTCCTGCTCTCACGTGGCAAAAAGGGTAAAAGAGTTCTCTTTTATAATAGTACCGATATCACTCATGAGGGCTCCGCCTTCATGACCGAATCGCCTCCCAAATCTTCACCTCCTAATACAATCACACTGGGGTTAAGATTTAAACATGTGAATTTGGAGGACACACAAACATTAAGTCCATAACTAAGTTGTTCTGGATAAGAGAAAAGTATAACATGTTATGTTCAGTATATTCTTTGGTAACATTATGTTTAGTAACAAACGAACAGCAGAAAGTTCTCTGTTGTATTCCTCTAAAGCATCAAACCTCTATTATGGATTTTTGAATGTTGATTTTGTATCCAGAAACTTTATTGCATTCGCTTATTATTTCTAGTAGTGTCCTTATGGAGTCTTTAGGGTTTTATATAGAGAGAATTATGTCATCCGCAAATAGTGACAGTTTGACTTCTTCATTTCCTATTTGGATGACTTTTATATCTTTCTCTTGCCTAATTGCCCTCACTAAGACCTCCAATATTATATTGAATAACAGTGGCTATAGTGTACAGCCTTTCCTTGCTCCAGATCTTAGAAGGAAAGTTTTTAGTTTTCACCATAAGGTATAATGTTGGCTGAGGGTTTGTCATATATGCCTTTATTATGTTAAGGTACTTTCCTTCTAAACCTATTTTATTAAGTGTTTCAATCATAAATCCATAGCATTCCTATACTCTAATAATGAAGTGTCAGAAAAAGAAGTGGAAAAAAAATTCCTTTTGCAATTGCAACAAAAAGAATAGAACACCTAGGAATAAATCTAGTGAAACATGTGAAGGACCTATATGATGAAAACTATAAGACCCTATTAAAAGAAATCAAAGAAGATATAAAGAAATGGAAAGATATTCCGTGTTTTTGGATTAGAAGAATCAACATAGTTAAAATGACCATATTACCAAAAGCATTATAAAGATTTAATGCAGTCCCCATCAAAATCCCATCAGCATTTTTTAAAGAAATAGAACAAAAAAAATCAGATTCATATGAAAGCACAAAAGACCCCTAAGTGCCAAAGCCATCCTGAGAAAAAAGAACGAGTCTGGAGGTATCACTCTGCTCGACTTCAAATTATACTACAAAGCAACAATAATCAAAATGGCATGGCATTAGCAACAAAACAGACACGTGGACCAGTGGAACAGAATCGAGAGCCCAGAAGTAAACCCATGTTTATATGGGCAAATAATTTTTGACAAAAAAGCCAAAAATATACAGTGGAGAAAGGAAAGCCTCTTCAATAAATGGTGCTGAGAAAACTGGAAAGCCACCTGCAAAAGAATGAAACTAGACTGTTGTCAATCACCACACATGAAAATTAACTAAAATGGATTAAGGATCTAAATATAAGACCTAAAACAATAAAATGCATAGAAGAAAACATAGGAACTAAACTCAAGGGCCTTGGACTTATAGAAGATTTTATGAATTTGACCTCAAAGGCAATGGAAGTAAAAGCAAAAATAAATGAATGGGACTACATAAAACTAAAAAGCTTCTGCTCAGTAAAAGAAACCGTCAACAAGGTAAAGAGACAACCATCCGAATGGGAAAATATATCTGCTAGCAACGCCTCTGATAAAGGCCTAATGTCTAAAACATACAAAGAACTCAAACAACAAAATAACAACAACAAAATAAATAATCCAGTCAAAAAATAGGCAGAGGACCTGAACAGACACTTCTCCCTAGAAGACATAGAAATGGCCAACAAACATATGAAAAGATGTTTCCTAATCGCTATTTCCATTTCCCTAATAGCTAGCTATTAGGGAAATGCAAATCAAAACCACAATGAGATACCATCTTCTATCTGTTAGAATAGCTATAATCAACAGGACAAGTATAACAAATGTAGGAGAGGGTGTGAAGAAAAAGGAACCCTCATATACTGCTGGTGGGACTGCAAATTGGTACAGTCACTATGGAAAATAGTATGGAGGTTCTTTAAAAAACTAAGAATTGATCTACCATGTGATCCAGCAATCCCTCTACTGGGTATTTACCCCAAAGACTTGAAAACTCATATTCAAAAAGATTTGTGCACCGATGCCCATAGCAGCATTATTTATGGTGGCCAGGACATGGAGGCAACAGAAATGTCTCACTACGAACGATCGGCTAAAGAAGCTGTGGTACATATATACAATGGATTATCACTCAGCCATAAGAAGAGATGAAATACTGCCATTTGCAACAACCTGGAGAGACCTCGAGATAATCATGCTAAGTGAAATGAGCCAGACAGAAAAAGTTGTAAATCACATAATATCACTTATATGTAGGATATAAACCTAAAAGCAACAAATGAACAGGACAAACAGAGACTCATGGACATGGATAATAGACTAGTGGTTACCAGGGGGAGGAGAGAGGGAGAGGAGGGAGGTAGATGGGATTAAAGTGGTCAAATATGTGGTGACAGAAAGAAATCTAACTATGGGAGGTGAACACACAGTGTAAATATATATATGCCTTGCTGTTAAAATGTACAGCTGGAACTTATTGGATTTCATTAACCAATGTCAGCATAAAAAATAATAATAATAATTTTAAAAAACAAAATAAAAAACAACAAAAAAACCCCCTCTATTATGTGTTGGACTTTTAAAAGGTAAAGTAACTCAATTTATTTTAAATACTGCATAAAGTCTGGTCCTGAGTAAATATTAATTAAGAAAAAAGTTATACGTGGTATGATTTCATTATGATAGAGGCAGAACAACTGTTCAAAGAGAGACTCTGAATGAAGACTGCTTTGGTTTGAACCTCAGATTCAATCCTTACTAGCTTCGTGCCCTTAGAGAAATTACTTAATTTCTCTGTGGCTGTTTTTTTTTTTTTTAATCTATAAAATAAACTAGTAATTATATTTTCTACCTGATTGAGTTGTTATTACTAGTGCTTACCAAACACATGATAGGTTTTCAATTAGCTTTAGCTCTCATTAGTTTAAATATTATAAAATAGATTCTCTATTTTGCTAATTATTCACTGGGAATCTTATAGTTGAGAGAAAAGTCCTGTCTCTTTTCACTGGAATACTAATGCATATTAAATCTAGTAGACTTCAGTAAACTAAAAGAAGAAAAAAAATGCTTTACTGAAGCACTAACTTTAAGCACCTTTCATATTTAATAATATGAGATAATATTTTATATTCTCTAAGGAGAAAGGGCTAAGAAATTTTCAACTGGTAAATGTAAAAGAAAACCCTACACTACATACTTATTTCTTTATGGATAAAATTTTAGTGGACACTTTTGACCTATGAGGCTCATTAAACTTACCACCTTCTTTCACTAGTGAAATAAAAGCATATGATGCTTGCTTCTGGAAATTTTTTTATTCACTAAAATACATATTGCTGTTAAATGTAGTTTATTGTCACCTATGGAAATGCAAAATTTCACTTAATAATATGTGCTAGTACTGGCCCTAAGGAAATTCATGATGGAGGTGATAATTACCTCTGCCCTCAGGCATCTTCATTGTGTTTTCCCTTTCCTTTCTATTCTATCATAACATATTTTTTAGAATATATCTTTTAATTTTTTAATTATATTTGGCATTCACATTATATTAGCTTCAGGTATGCAACATGGTGATTAGACATCTATATAACTTACAATATGATCACCCTGATAAATCTAGTACCCATCTGATATCATGCATAGTTATTATAATATTATTGACTTTATTCCTCACGTCACACTTACTTCCTCATGACTATTTTGTAACTACCAATTTGCGCTTCTTAATCCCCTAAACTTTTTTACTCACCACCCCCCAAATCATGTGCCATCTGGCAAACATCAAAATGTTCTCTGTATCTATGAGTTTGTTTCTGTTTTATTTGTTTATTTTATCCTTTAGACAATAAGAAAAATATAACTTGCCTTTATCTGACTTACTTCACTCAGCATAATACCCTCTAGATCCATCCGCGTTGTTGCAGATTACAAGATTTTATTCTTTTTTATGGCTGAGAAATATTCCATTGTATATATGTACCACCTCTTCTTTATGCACTGATCTATTGATGGACACCCAGGATGCCTCCATATTTTAGCTATTGTAAATAATGCTGCAATGAACATATAGATTCACATGTCTCTTCAAAATAGTGTTTTGGGTTTGTTCAAATACCCAGAAGTGGGACTAATGGGTCCTTCTTTGTCTTTTGTTGTAGCCTTTTTTCTTAAGTTCCTTTTGTCTGGTATAAGTATTGCTACTCCATCTTTTTTTGTTGTTTCTATTTTCATGAAACATCTTTTTACATTCTCTTACATTCAGTCTGTGTGTTTCTTTCAATCTGAAGCGAGTCTATTGTAGGCAGCATTTAATCCATTAACATTTAAAGTAATTGTTGATATGTAATTATTGCCATTTTATTATTCATATGTATATTTTTCCTCTTCTTAATGAAGACCCTCTAACATTTGTTGTAATGCTGATTTTGGGTTAATAAACTCCTTTAGCTTTTTCCTGTCTGGGAAGATCTTTAGCTGTCCTTTAATGCTGAATAATGGTTTTGCTGGGTAATCTTGGTTTTAGGTCCTTACTTTTCATCAGTAAGAATATTTCATGCCAATCGCGTCTGGCCTGCAAAGTTTTTTGTTAAGAAATCAGCTGATAGACTCATGGGAGCACCCTTGGTTTTTCCTTTGCTGCTTTAAAGATTCTCTCTTTGTCTTTAACCTTTGACATTTTAATAATAATTTGTGTTGTTGTAGGCTTCTTTGGATTCATCTTGTTTATAATTTTCTGGGCTTCCTGGGCTTCTATTTCCTTCACCAGGTTAGGGAAGTTTTCTGTCATTATTTCTTGAAATAGGTTTTCAATTCCATGCTCTCTCTCTTCTTCTTCTGGGACCCTGATGATGCAAATGTTAGTATACTTGATGCTGTCCCAGAGTCCCCTTGAAACAGCAGTCCCCAACCTTTTTGGCACCATGGACTGATGCTCCCCTGAAAATCTAATGCCTGATGATATGATTGCTGAGGGGAAGCTTCTAGTACTGGGGAGCGGCTACAAATAGAGATAAAACTTCACTTGTTCAGCTGCTGTTTACCTCCTGTTGTGCAGCCCACTTCCTAACAGGCCATAAACTGGTACTGGTCACTGCCCAAGGGTAGAGGACCCCTGCCTTAAATGATCCTGATTTTTTTGGATTTTTCTTCTTGCTGTACTGATTTGGGTGTTTTTTTGCTACCTTGTCTTCTCCATCACTGATTTGATCCTCTACTTCATTTAATCTATTGTTGATTCCCTTTAATGTAGTCTTTATTTCAGTTATTGTATTCCTCATTTCCAACTGGTTCTTTTTTATGTTTTTTAGCTCCATTTTTATGATTTCTATCTCTTTGTTAATTTCTCACTGAGTTCATTCACTCTCCTTTTGAGCATCCTTATAAATAGCATTTTGAACTCTGTGACTGCTAGATTGCTTGTCTCCATTTTATTTAGTTCTTATTCTGGAGCTTCATTCGGGGTATGTTCTCCTCGTTTTGACTGTCTCCCTGCTTTTGTTTTTATGTATTAGGTAGGGCTGCTATGTCTCCTGATCTAGTAGAGTAGCCTTATATAGTAGTGTTCTGTTGGGCCCAGTGGCACAGTCTTCCCTGGTCACCTGAGCCGGCTGCTCCAGGTGTGTCCCTTGTATGGATTGTATGTGCCTTCCTATTGTAGTTGAGATTTGTTTGCTCTTTGTATGCCAATGGGAAGGGTTGACCCTTGGGCTGATTAGTTGTCAGGACTGGCCAGTGAGGGGCTGACCTTACGGAGCAGGATTTGCTTTAGCAGGGCTCTTGTGCCTGCCCAGTCTACCCTTTGGGTGTTTTGTCCTAGGATGTAGCCCTGAGTGATGCTCTGGCTTGGTCCGAAGTTGACTACTGGGCGTGCCCTCCCTGGGGCCTCCTGAGAGGACCCCTGCCAGAGGCCAAGTTTGACTGCAGCCTGTGCCCTGCTCAGGGCCACCTGGGAAGTCACCAAGCAACCTAAAGATGGCTGCCACCTATGCTGGGCTTGGAAATACCTTGAGATGCCAAGCCATAAACCAAGGTCAACTGCCACTAGTGCTGGTCAACTGCCACCAGTGCTCAGCAAGAGATATGAGTAGTGCCCAGGACAGATGCTGCTTATTCGAGATTTATGAATCTTTGAGTGATTTTAGGAACATCTGTAGCATGAGCCAAACAGGACTTTTGAATGGAAAAGCCACTGGGCCCACAAGTTGGGTAGGTAGAGTCTCAGGGAATAACCAGGGAAGGGCTAATAGTGTTAGCCAGGTTGATGGAGACTCAGATAAGGCAGCTGCCTATGTCTGCACACTGCTCAACAAAGAAACATAAATTCTGCCAGCAGTCTATCTGGGAAAAAGCTAACTTTCTAGCCCTCTCTTTGAAGTCAGACAATTTGGTTCTTTCCTGTATGTCCCTGGTGCCTTTCAGGCTGCTTCCCCAGCATGGAAGCTCATAGCAAATGAGTCTGTCAGTAAGTAAGTTCTTGTGTGGACTCCTTAAGAATAATGTTTGCAACTCCATCTCACTCAGCCAGTCTCTGCTGGTTTTCACAGCGAAAGGTTGTGGGGACTTCTCTTCCTGGCACTGGAACCCTAGGCTGGTGAGCCCAGTATGGGGCCGAAACTCCTCGCTCCTCCAGAGAGACCTCTGCAGCCAAGATATCTTTACTGATGCTCGCTCACCTGCCAGATGCAGGTGTGAGATCTGCCTGTTTTGCATCTCCACTCTTTATATCAGTATTAGCTGTCCTCTTCTGTGTGTCTCAAGTTGCAGGACTTCTGTTTAGCTAGACCTCAGGTGACTCCCAATGGTGGCTCTTCTGTAGTTTAGTTATAATTTTGTTGTGGTTGCTGTCTCTCATAACTTACTTTTGAAGCCTTCATTAACAATAAAATATAAAATAACTGATACCAACTTACACTAATAAATTATCCATAGATCATTCGACTCTGATAAGTTTTCGTGCCTTAAATCAGAGGTCTACAAACTAGTTGCCTTTGGACAAAAATCAAGTCTTCATGTAGCCTGTTCTTGTAAAAAACAGTTTCAATGAAGCATAGTCACACTTATTTGTTTATATATTGTCTGTGACCACTTTTACACTACTAGGACTTAGTAGAGTATTGAGACGGAAACCTATTGCTCACAAAGCCTAAACTATTTACTAGCTGAGCTTTTACTAAAAGTTTTCTGATCCTCATCATAAATTCTAAAAGAGATCCTCTGAAGGGAATTTTCAACAAGTTGGACAATGACTTCTCTATATGTTCTTAAAAAACTCTTTCTCTCTTCATGCACTTGTAGACACACACACACATTCACACACACACACACACACACACACACACACACACACACACACTACAGGTACATTTATTCTATCAAATTATGTACTGTAAACCTTGAGCTATCTAAAGAGTCATCATCAGCCAACTAAATATTCTTTTTTTTGGTCTTTGCATGCTAAATATTCCTGATAATAATTTTATTTATTGTTAAATGGTATGGCTGCAAATTGATCCCAGTTTGATCCTCTATTTTAGCACAAAATTAAATTTTGTCTTTTATATTTTATACCAATTCTGTATTCCTTAGTCTGTAATTCCTCCAGGGTAAGTAGGAGTTCTATTGTCTTCATTTTTGAATCCAGAACACCCGAAAGGTAAGACTAGAATAGATGTAATAAGGAAATATATGGAAGAAAGAAAAAATATCATCTTTATTATTTTCTCTGGATTCTTAAAAAAACATCTGAAAATGGAAAACACTAAGTATAGGTATAGATGTGAACCAAAAGTGATCCTCATTTGCTGCTGATGGAATAGAAATCATTATGAGTACTTGTGGCACAATCTAGTAAATCTAAGATACACATACTACATGGCTCAGGAATTCAAGTCCTAAATTTGTACCCTAAAGGGATATATGTTGATGTGCACCAAGAAATATATATGGTAATGTTCATTGTACCATTTTTTATAATAGCCAAAACTTGGGAAAAATTCAAATGTCTATAAACAATACAAATGTTTACAAATTGTGTTATTTCTTCAATTGTTTGCAAAATGATAGGTTTTGTTTTATAATTTCTTCACTTATCTACTGAATACATCTATAGAATTTTATCTCTATATCGACGCACATTAGTGGCTGAATATCATTGAGCTTAAGAGCTTGGATCTATATGATAACCACAGAAATCTCCTTATATCTGAATAGATTGAGTTTTCATCTAATCTGGCAAGATTGTTTCCCTTGAAAACTTGAAGAGCAAAATTACAATTCTAAGGCTAATGAACTCTGAGAATCAGGAAGCAAATAAAGTGATCCTGTGATCATCCAGTTTATGATCTCAGAGTTTCATAGCTGTTGCACAGGGAGAGGGAACCCAGACTGAACTTTATAGACTCCCTTAATTTAGGAGATAAAACTGAGACTTTAGTGAGACCAAAGAGACTATAGTACTTAGGACAGAATATAAGTGAGGAGAGAACTACATGGAGAGAGAACTCTTGAAATATGCATAGGATTCCCCTTTAGTATTCAACAGTGTACTAATCAGCACATATATGTGAAGAAACTAACCAAGACTGGGAAAATAATCAAATGAAATGGTTAAAGGGAAAAGTATGGGAAGCTCAAACACGGCTGGGAATAATGCCTGTTTCTACTAGTGAGACTGAAAAAATCAATAATTTACAGGACATTTTATAGAGTACTAAGATAGGTACTCTAATTAGCTTGAGACTAAACACTGAGCTGATTCCACCGAACAAATCTTAAAAGCACGAATGAAAATGTTTCCAAAATACTGTATTCCAAAAATAAAACTCAAGATATTTATAGAAAATCAAAAATAGCTCTCAAGAAGGCAAAATTTACCATATCAGGCATTTAATCAAATATTGCAGATATGCAAAAAATCAGGAAAATACAACATATAATAAAGAGAAAAATCAGTATATTCAAACCAACCCAGAACTAACACAGATGTTAGAATTAACAAATAAGAACTTTGAAACAGTTATTAAACTATATTCCAAATATTTAGGAAGCTAAAGGAAAGATTTAACAAGTTAGCTAAAAATACAGGAAGAAAGATTAGTAAACCTGAAGACATAGCAGTTGAAACAACTCAAATTAAACGTACAGAGGGGGAAAGACTGAGAGCTTGGGGACAACATCGCATCTAAAACACATGTGATTAGAGTTCCTGAAGGACTGTGTAGGAGGGAAATACCTAATGGCCAAAAATTTTCCAAATTTGATGTAAACTATAAACACAATTTTAAGAAGCTCAATGAACCCCAAGCACGAAAAACATGAAGAAAACTATAGGCCAGGGTAAAAAGACACATTACATACAGAGGGTAAGGAAATAAGCATGATAACAGATTTTCTGTTGTTGGAAACAATGAATAAAAAAAATAATGGAGCAACATTCTTAAAGTATTGAGGGAAGAAAAAAATACTAGAATTCTATGCTCACTGAAAAGAATTGCAAAATTGTAAATGACAGAGATTTTTTCAGACCTATAAATTATGTAAGAATTCATTACCAGCAGACCCACACTATAAGAAATGTTAAAGGCAATCTCTCAGATAGAAGGAAAATAATATCAGATGGAAATATGGATCTGTATAACAGAAAAGTTAACTATGTGGGTAAATATTTAAGTTATTTTATTACTATTTAAAACCTATTGAAAGATAATTGGCTATTGAACAAAAACAGTAATCACGTAGTGCAAGTTTACATCATATGTAGAAGTAAGTAAAATGTATGAAGAAATAATGCATGAATAGGAAAGAAAAAATAAAAGTTTAACATAATTTATTTAAAAAGACATATTTATGGCAAATAAATATGTGAAAATGTGCTCTATTCATTAGTTACTAGGGAAGTTCAAATTAAGACAAAAATGATATACTCGTACATACCTATTAGAATGGCTAAAATGAAAAAGACATAATACTAAGTGTTGACAAAAATGGCACCTGGAATTTTCATACACTAGTGGGAATGTAAAATGGGACAAATATTTTAGAAAAATAATTGGCTGTTTACTAAAATTTAGTGTATGCCTAGGTAATTAGCCAAGAGAAAGGAAAGCATATGTTCATGTAAAGGCTGTACATGAATTTTCTTAACTACTTTATAATAGTTCCAAACTGGAAGCAACACAAATGTCCATCAACAAATGAATGGATAAATAAATTGTGGTCTATATATATAATGGAAAACTACTCAGCAATAAAAGGAATGAGCCATTGATACACACTAAAACATAAATGAATCTCAAAATATCTATGCTGAGTGACAGAATTCAGATGAGAAATAGTCCATATCATATGATTTCATTTATTGAAGTTTCTAGAAAAGTAAATTAATTGATGGTAACAGAAAACAGAGCAGTGGTTGTCTGGGGTTGATGGGGGTATGGTTGGAGAAGGAAGAGTAGGAGGGATTACAAAGGACATAAGAACAATTGGGGCAACGGATACGTTCACTACTTTGATGTGATGGTTTCACATTATATCATGTCAAACCTACCAAGTATTACATTTTAAATATATTCAGTTTAGTATGTTAATTATATCTCAATTAAGCTGTTAAATAAATGAAGAAGTAAAAATATTTACCTGAAATCAATTTAAACTTTTATTCCAATAAGCTATACAATTAATAAATAGAATACGCATAAATATACTTGCTCTAGCACATTTTTTTGTTATTGGCAAAAATGGACTCTTGCTGGTATCACTGGGAACAGAGTGGATTTAAGGAATTCATTTATCTTGAGATCCTGATACATTTTCTTAAGAAATTTATCTGCATCCTAAAAATAGCTTGAGGATCAGATGATATGGTAGTTGCTATAGAAACTGCACATTTGAGGGAGAATCACAGTGTGTAAAAGTTGTAAGTTATAAACACCTCACAGTAACTGCTGCCCTGCAGTTCCTGTCACCTGTCCTCTTGCTTTGGGATGGAAAAATCATTTCTTAATGAACTTAAGAATCTTCTAAAAATACTTTTCAAAATATTATCTGCTAACTGTATCTCTTACCAGAATTTAACACACTTGTGGTGCATAAGTGAAAGATGACATTTTAAGTGACATAATGAAGATTTTGTAATCAAGAATCATTTGCAAGAAACTAGTGTGGAAATTGAAGGCAATCTCTTTTAGACATGGCCAACAAGTATAAGAGGATTTATATGGTAGATCAATTTATCTTAGTGAATGGGAAAGAAATGGAAAAGCATTTGTGGGCTTCCATGAGTTTTACTGTTATCCCCAATACGGGATTTGATTATGTTCAGCACATGTTTAAGAACTAGTTTTCCTCTGGATAGTTCACATGATATATATAGGTGGGTACATAGGTTTGAGCTATTTAAAGAGCCAGAGAAAAATCTGCCTGCCTTCTTAGACTTTATAAAACAAGGTAATGACTGATTCACAAGAAGTAACTATTGCATTTCTGTTCTGTCCACACTCCAGCCAATATATTTATTTCAGACTCAAGAATAATAGAATATGAAGTCTTTCTGGCTAGACATCATACATAGCCTTAATCAGATAGTTTTACCACCTGGTTCACTTGATTTAACTATACCAGGTGTCTAGGATATTTTATTTTATTGAATCTACTAGATTTTCTGAAACCCACATTAAAAAAGACTATAAAATTGAACTTAAATATAAGCTCATTTCTAATTTTAATGGCTTGGAATTGTCTGTTTTGTAATTTAGGTTTGTTTCATTTTTAGGGGGCAATCAAATTAGAATTGTGTTTAGAGTATTCTGTCTTCAAGTAATTGCTTATGGTTATGGCAACATGAATTAATATCTTTATCTTTCCTCTAAGAAAATTTCAACCTTATACTTTCAGTATCCAATTCATACTCTAGAAGCAAATTTCATGCTGAGAAGATTGCATTACTTTATTCAGAACACATTTCCTCTACAGGACCATACTACAACTTAAGCAGAGCTTCTTCAAACTCTGCTGGTTTCTCCATCCATTATAGAACAAAGTCCAAGCAAATGTAGTCCTTCATGATTTATGTGGTCCTTGCCTACTTCTCCAGTGTCACCAATAGCCTTTTACTTCTATTTCTCCAAATCCATTTTGCTGTTTAACATTTCTGTGGCATTGTGCATGCTTCCCTTGAGAATATTTGCCCCTTTTTCTAGATCTACAGGACTGAGTATTTTCTCTTTTGAAGTTTTTTCTGACTTCATCAAAGAGAGCTGACCATTCCCTCTTATCTCTTTTTATGCACACATCTCTATTAAAACACTACAGTGTATTGCACATATCCATCCCCCCTCATCAGACTATTCACTTTCTGAGAGCAGAGCTTCTCTTACTCACCTGTGTATTCTCTACTGCTAGAACAAAACCCAGCCTCAGGTCATCCATCATTTGTAGTCTAGTGCTCCTGATGGGTAATGGAATGTGTTAGGGATATAATTATCAGTTTTATATTTTATGATTGTGTTTCCGTTAAGGCCACGGGAATGCTAGAATTTTGTGTTCTCATTTTTCCAAGTCACTCTGTGTAATGTAGAATCAGGGGCAGGGTTTAAATCAGAGAACTTTAATTGTTATGCAAACACCAGATTCTCAAAAGGAGAATTCTGGCACAAGGCTATATTGAAATGCATTGTTCTAGTCAAGGGTATGAGTGACACCTCCTTCTTCCCTTTGACTATTCAGTTGGAGGAAGGCAGTTTAAGAGAGCAGATGCTGCAAATCTAAAAACAAATCATCATCTAGTTTTATGGAAGGATTGAAAGTCCTATGAGAATAAATGTGGTCCAATCAGTTATTGATTTAGACTAATCAGGTCCTTCCTTATAGGAAAGAGAAGTATCTAAGCAAGAAAGGCATAGAAGGGGGCTATAAAATTGACTCTTCCATACTATGTGTGCATTGTAAGGTGGCTGCTGTAGTTAACAATACATTCTAGTTAAAATTTACTGTATTCCCAGACCATATAACTCTAATGTTCAGCATTAAATTCATTTGTGGTAAATTTGTTGATGAATAGGGACAGTAGAAATACAACACAAATAATTTTAATGTGAAAATAATAGCTAATATTTGTTTAGCACTTCTTATGCATTAGACACTTATTTTATACACTTTGTAAAGATTAACTCATTTAATTTTCACAATAATTCCATGAAACAGGAACAACTATACCCGTAATCTGGGTACCAACATGATTGATAGCTGGTCTAAAGTTATATAGGTAGTAAATAGCAGAACTAGGACTTAAACCCTGGCAGTTTGCTTTGGAGCCTTAGCCCTTAACTACTATAGTACATTGCACAAAGTAGAATAGCTCCTATGTACCAGCTACTGTGCCAGATCCTGGAGAATGGGGAATGACATAGACATGGCACTTTCTCTAACAAGATCCATAGTCTAATGAGCATTATAGGACATTATGATACTGTGTAAAGGGAATACCTAATAGGTATCAAATCCATACTTTGGAGGACAAGTTAAGGCTTGTGGAAGAATCAAAGTTTGATAGGCAGGTTAGGTCAGGCAGAATAGGTTAGGAAGGGTTTGGGGTACTGGCATTAGCAAAAGTCCTGTGATGAGAAAAGCATGGCATATTCAGGAAATTAAAATTAGAAGCTAGAATACCACAGTCTCATGAGTCATTTTAAAGGGTTTGGACTTTATTCTGACATGTTTAGTTTGAAGTGTCTGTGGGACATCCGGCTAGAGGTCTGTATCTAATTCAGAAAGATATTTGGGCTAGAAATGTTTATTTGGAAATCATTAGTGTAGAAGTAGAAATGTAAACCATAGAGTAGATGCAAATGTGTGAAAAAATAAGAAGACACAAATCAGACTAAATAGCACCAGAAATTAAGAAATATCAGGGGATGAGAAGCTCAGAAGATGAGAATAAAAAGGAGCCATTGAGAGAATGAAAGAAAAGATGAAGAATATGATATTATTGAGGCTTAGGATTCCAGAGCATTCCAAGGAAAAACAAATGGTCAATAGTAACCAAAACTACAAGGGTAAGGATTAGGAAGTATTTATTAGATTTAGCAACAAGGTGATCTAACTGGGTGAAAACAGTTTCAAAAAAGAACTGGAGGTGGAAGCCACCCTATAATAGGTTGGAAGTGAATGGGGAATGAAGAGTGGAGACTGAGTAGAGAAAACATTCTCAAGAGGTTTGGCTAACTATATAGACTGTGTAGAAAAAAATAATATTGTGTGGTCCTGTAGGGTCTTTGCTTTTCGTTGGTCTATCACCGGAACTAAATTATAAACTTATCGAAAGCAAATACTGTCTTCTAGTTCTTTAATTCACAACATTCAGATAATAACTCATATATGTTAGTTGCTTAATAAACTTGAAAATGGAATGGTCATGGCAGTAATTTGCTTTATTAAAAAGCAGTATCTGCCATAGATGATAGAGCTTTGTACTACAGAGTCATATAAATTTTCTAGACTTCCTATGTATCCATAATCATAATATAGTAATTAATATTGATGATATCTGTATCAAGCAAAGAAAACAAAATTTTATTAAAAAAATAAAATATAAGCAGCATTGAATGAAGAATTATATTTCATTATTTTTAATGGTAATTTATAGATAACATGTAACTCTGTAATTTCGTGTATTTAACAAACAGAATAGTAATATCTTAGCCTTTCTTAAGGAAAGAGAATTTAACTTATATACAATATTTTATTTTTTGAGGATTTACCAATGATGAATTTTAATCAATATAACAATTGTATGTGTGAGTTAAGAAATTACAATGGTAAGAAGAATCCAACTCATAATATATGCTTAAATTTAATCTTGGAATTCAAAGACTTAAACATCTTATTTGTAAGGTATTTCTTTTAGTGAGAAACTAAGAGATCTTTATATATATGATAGAATTACTTTTATCTACAATGATGGTCAAATTGGTAGTTTTAATAGAATTTCAATGATTTCAAATTGACCTTCTTGTCAGCTTGTCCATATATTATTTTCTCTGTCGATATTTCATTTCATCTCTTTCAAAATTTAAAGAACTAAAAAACAAAAATATGAGTCTACAATTTGTGAGAATTATATGTTATCATTTACTAAATTAGGAAATTACATTTCGGGCAACAATCTGCTTTTTGGAAATTTTCCACTAGAAACAATAGCTGTGGTTTGAAAGGCCACACATTGTGTTTTCTAATATGATGATATGATTACAATTACATTGAGTCAATTGTTTATGATATTTTGGATCACAGAGTAATTCATAAAAGGTTACCAGTTAATTAGTTTTATCTTCTAACAGAATGTTTCAATCATATATAAGGAGTGTTGATTTTTAACAAAACAAAAGTTGCTTAAGCAAAAAGAAATTTATTTGAAGAGCTTAGGGGTTCTTAAGATCGTATTATTATAGCAAACATTGCTTGCTGTGTATCAGGAACTATTCTAAGTATTCTTCTAATTAAATTATTTCTATATTAGCCAGTCTTTTCTAGGTTCTACTGTGGTAACAAACAACTCCAAATCTTATTAACTTACTACATCAAAGATTTATTTCTTGCTCTTCTTATATGTTGGCTGTATTTCTTTTTATTTGAGAACCCAACTGAAGTAGGAGCTTTGACAGAGAGAGAGAGGGAGAGAGAGAGAGAGAGATTGAGAAATAACAAGACCATGAAATGGCTTCTAAAGCTTCCACTTGGTGATGATACCTTGAACAAAGCAAGTCTTATAGTCAAGTTTAATAATCAGTGGAGTGGGAAAATGAGTTCATCCCATAGGTGGCACTGTAAATCAAATGTTGACAAATAAAGATGTATCATTCTTCTAGAGGGAGAGTAGAAACTATTTTAAAACAATAATACAATTATTCTTAGTCCTTCCTCTTCATCATCGTATTTGCTTCTCTGATTTTTGATGTTTTTCTTCCGTTTCTACATGTAATGACACCCCTCTTGATTTTCAGAAACCTAAGAACCAAAAAGTTATTTTCCATGAAAGAACCCAAGATACAGTGATAAGGCATAGACCACAATGAACAGTTCCATTCAAAAAGAGATTCAAGAAAGCAGTTCTTTGGCAGTACAACTGTCATCAAAATATTATCTGCTTTTTATTTGATTACAGTTACCTCTATTTGCTAATATCTACAACAATAATTTCTCTCCAGAAATCTCTCTCTCTCTTTTTCTGCTTTTCTGTTTCTGTGTTTTTAGCCTCTTCCTCTTTTCTTAATCACAGACATCTTGAGTTTATCAGACTTCTGTGGTAAGCCACACCCTTATTAAACTTTTGCTCTTGAGCTACTTTATTTCAAATGAATTACTCAATGTCATCTTAATTGATTTAAAAGCTCTAACAAAAGGTTTGTTAACCACATCACTAATTTGTCTCTTGCCATGAGTTGTGTTAATAAAAAATTATCATTGAAAGCATTCTTCTATTTTATCTTTTACTTATTTTGATGACACATATTTCCATTTTGCAACCCCACAAATTCTGGAATTTCTGAGCTTTCCATATATCTTTTAACTCTACTTGCAAACTGATCAATATTTTTTGAGCCGTCAATGTAAGAAACATCCAAACCTGTAGAGAATTTGTATAAGAGTTTATTTGAGCCAAACCGATGACATGCTGGGGAGCAAGAACCCAAATGCTCTACTGTGGATAGTGGGTTGCAAGCTGACAAGGTCCTTGCAATCTGAGGCCAATCAAGGGTTGCCTCACCTCCACAAATCCTTCTAAGAATGGAAAGTAGGAACTGATTGGAGAACACTGCATGTGTTGAAATGCAAATGATTTTTACAGGTTGTGTAGGGTGGGAGTTACCCTACGGAAATGCAAATGATTATAGTAGGATGTGGAGGTTGGGTGAGGGTTATCTCATTTTAGCCAGCAATTGTATGCTCTTGTATAAAAGCAACTTGCAAAAATAAAATCGCTCTCTACTCCATTATCAGCGGATATTGGGCCTCCCGATCCCAGCTTTCTGTCTTCTTATTTTTCTTAATCTCCCACCATTCCCACTCAGGGTTATTCTCCAGGATTGAGATGAATGTGGCACTCTACCACTTGCTGGATTCTGCATTCTACAATTAACAGGTTTGCAGTTTCTTTTATGCATTGTAAATTAAGGGAGATTACATAATGAAGGCTAGGATTGGATTACAAGATCATGTCCTTTTTTAAACACTGTTTATGCCTTTAGGGGGTATTATTTCTGGCAGTTCAAAGGTATGCTGACCAAGATGCATAGGAACAATGGACAGGACTTACTTAAAAACCTTTTGCTAAAGAAGTTATATCCCTGGGGCATGACTACCCACCAAGACCTGCCCAGGTAGGAATTTATGATCAGATCACACTATGAGGTTACTTTCCATAGAACCTCTTTTTTCATCCACTGAGCTTATATGTTTCTTGTTTTATTTTGTTAAAATCAGCCCAAAGCATCTAATTGGCACTATCAACATTCTGATATCCATATTTTTATCAGAAGTCAAAGTTCTTATTACATTATCTGTCTTTCAAATTATAGCAGGCAAATTTTTACCAAATGTTAATATTTGTCATCGCATAATTAGTCACCATTTTTCCAACCTTCAATAACCATTTCCTTGCTTCTCCCTAGCCAGCCCTGAAAGTAAAGCCACATTGTTTATATGTTTTTTATTTATAAAACATTTCTATTTCTGGGTACCAATTTCTATATAATTAGCTTTTGCTAGATTATTCTATGGTATCAAATGTCGATGTAAAAATTGTCCAAATCTGTAGAAAAGTTTTATAAGAGTTTGAGTTTATTTCATCCAAACCAATGACATGCAGAGAAGCAAGATCTCAAATGACCTGGCGAAAGACATTTTCACAGTTTCTTTTATACACTGGAATTAAGGAGGAAACAGTAAGGAAGCAAGGCAGAGATTGGATTACAGGATATTTAACAAGATTATGTACTTCCTTGAGGGTGATTATGCTTCTGTCTCTGAGAGATCTGAAAAAGAGGATTACTCTGGCATTTCAAAGGTGTGTTAACCTAGATGGACAAGAACAATGGACAGGGTTTAGGTAAGTGAAAAATAAACATTTTTATAAAGAAGTTATATGCCTGCAGCATGATTACCTACCATGACCTGCCTGGTTATGATTTTACTCTGTGAGGTAAGGTTTATGAGAGTTTCCTTTTTATTCACAAAAACAATTTCTAAATTCTAGTGACTTAAGCACCACAGAGAATTTTTTTCTTGCTTATGTTACACATCGATTGATGATTAGCATTGTCTCTACTCTGTGGCACTGCTCGAAGTGTTCTCTTAATTTGAGGACCCAGGTTTTGTGACAGAGGGATAAGAAGCAATATTAAACTATGTAATGCTTCTTAAAACTTCTGGTCAGATGTGCCAGTGGTCACTCTTGCTTATTATATTCCATTGGTCAAAGGAAGTCACAGGACCAAGTGTGATTGTCACAGTGCAGGAATGCACTAACAGTCCTGAGGTCAGGAATGTTATAATCTTCTTACAGGGAAGGGGACAAATAATTGGCAACAAAAAAACAATCTAATAAACTCAAAATAACCCTTGAGGTTAAATATTATTGTTACCATTTGGGGGCAATATTAACCCCAGTGTCACCTCAGCAGCATGGGTGCAGGGGTAATGCCATAGAAGTGCAATTATCATTTTTTCCTTGATTCTTCCATGCTGACACAGCAAGAAAATACAGGTCAATGAGATTTTTAAAAAGTAAGATTTATTAAAGTATATTTTAGAAGGAGACAGGCCATGCTAAAGAAATCTATAGCCTTGTGGAATTTGAGAAGTGAAAAGATTAAAAAATAAATAAAAGACAGAGTACACTCCAAGGGAGGAGCAGGTTTTAAGCGAAGAGAGCTGTAGCTCTGAAGAAGTGGAAAGGTCTGTATTATATTTGGGCCGCGATGGGTGGTTAGAAAGGTGTTTCTATGTGATTGGCACATGAGGTCATTTTGATTGACATTTGGCTGCTATATAACTTCCTGCTTAGTGTGCAAGTGACTACCCAGAATTCTACTACCAATCAGCGTTTTTTTTGGTGGTCTCTGGGCTGGGCCTCTATTTCTTTGTTCCCCTGTTGCCCATGTCTGACTAGCTACATAACATTATCATCCTCATTTTATACATGGGAAAACTCAAGCAAAGTTAGCTTAAATTGCTCGTCAGGATCACACTGTTGGTGAATCCAGGACTTTATGCCTAGCTTAGGAGGTTTAACCACAGAAGTGAAGATGTATAGCTGGGCCCCAGAGGGACTTTTTAAGTCATTGAGAGCTGTGCTTCTCTCTGTGATCAAATGGGCTGTTATCACTGTAGCATTCTTGTGTCTTCTATGGACATAAAGAAAAATAAATTCACCTAAAGGTCTGTCTTTGTGCTTCCTGAACCCACAACCTCAACACTCAACTTTAACCTTATTAGGATTCCTCTTTCCTAGTTTTGAATTTCCAGAAAAAAAATGTGTCTATGTCTTAGTTACGGGATAATTCTAATGAGTTTGAGCCAGAGATAGTTTTTGTGAGCAATTGCCCACTCTAAATAGAACTATGAGGCAGACTATGTGAGAAGGATATATGGGATTGGGAGGAAATTATTTTGAAAAAAGTTAATCAGTCTTTGCTTTATAATAAATTATATTTTAAAAGAATCTCACTTGGTTTACTTGGAAATATGAATTATGGACTGATGGAGTCATGCTTATATTTTCTTCTTTTGTCAAGGACTGTAAACTCAGTTTCCAGGTAGTTTTATGGAACTGGAAGTAGTGAATAAATAACCAGTAATGTCTTCAATTAATACATGTGCACATATTTAAATAGCCATGTAGTGTTGAAAGGATAAAATTTTAAAAAGTAGTACCAATTACATTTTTATAAGAAATCTAAATGACTCTTCTGCTAAAAATGACCTTTCCACTACTGAAAGTACATCGATGATATCACTAAAAAGCAAATAATTTTAGAGGCCTCACTAAAATGTTAATTAAAGTGGAAACCTGACATGATAAGCAGAGCCCATATCCTGAAGGTGTTGCAAAACAAATCAAATTTTCACAGTTTCTTAGAAGACATGTAGGGGGATGGGTAGAAAGAAAAGTTAAGCCCCACTTAGAGTGTGCAGTATAATAGGAGAACTCAGGATAGAGAACAAGGGACCGACATTTTCAAAGCAGTAATGACGTGGAATAAAACTAAGAGTTTCAAAATTCAAAGAGTAAAGAAGGAAAGTTGCCTGTTTTGAAATTTCTCTGAGTAGATAATAAATATTTTCTGGAAACTTGTGACTCAAACCAATTTTCATCAAGTTTGTAGACAGAATTTATAGTCAGATGTAGTTGACTAAAGAATCATGTATTCCTCATGCTCCAATCTGACCTATTTGCTCTCTAGTTCTAGGATCTGTCTTTATTACTTTACCTTTATTACTTTACCTGCGTTTTAGATCTCATGGCTTTCTCTTTCTTGGTCTACTCTCTCATTTTGCTGAAATATGTTCTCTAGTAGTTTCTTAAAAAGTAAACATTGAAAGTTTATTTTAGAGTCTTTCCATGGCAAAGACTGCTAGTTGTTTGCTGAAGTCCATTTCTTCTTCTTTCTAGGCATATGTGTAGATGATAATTCCCACCTCTCATGAACTTAAATTATGGCCAATGAAATATGAGCAGTGATATGTGCCACTTTCAGGACTTGCTTATAAAAATCTGCTATGTGTAGCCCTCCAAGTTCTTCCCCACTTTGTGTAACTGGAAGGGAGACAACCATGATGACCTAAGGAGGTTCTCATTTAAAGTGGTAGGGCCTTCTTAGCCTCAGTTCCCTGAATGACTTTGTGCCTATTAGCACTGAAACCTACTATGGCATAATTACCACCAGGCAATCAAAATCCATCACTGCCCTGCTAGCACTGAGAGGGCCTTGGTTCTTTTCGCCAATGCAATAAAGAATTACAGAGCAGAGAAATTTAGGAAAAGTAAGATTTATTAAAGTACATTTCAAGAGTAAAATGGGCTATGCAAAAATGGCTGTAGCCCTGCAGAATTCTGGAAGTATATCTTATATTGGCCCTTGATGAGTGGCTATAGGGATAGGGTTAGATGATTGGCATGTGAGATCAATTGATTGACATTTAGCTGTTATATTGTTGTGGCCACCAGCCCCCAATAGACACACGGACCACCAGAAACCAGTGAGTTATAGGAAGCACGTTCTTTATTCAGCCAGCTGGGTCTGCCAGGGGTACGCAGACCCCAAATTAAGCAGCCCAAAAATGTAGAGGTACAAGGTTTTTAAGCCCTAAATCCCATTCCTCATTCTGTCTTAAACACAAAGGTCTATTTTTCTTCTATTTACTAACTATCAACCCATAGGTCAGTTGTGCAAGCGGGGGTAAAGAAGCAAAAAGCTTATTGCTAGAATGTTATGTTCCCATGAATGATGACCTATGTTCCCATGGGCAATGGCCAAGCAGTAATTAGCTAGCACATTCCCCACTGGCCTTAGCAAAAATCAAATCTTTGATTCTTCATGAGGAATTTGTTTATAGCCTCTATTTTGTAATACTAAAAGTTTAATAGAATTAATTCTCCTCCTTATATATGTAAACAAGAAATTAAGGAAACATGGGCCAAAAGTTAAAAAGAGAAGGAGGATGATTAAAGGTCCAGCTACAGCAGGGTTGTTAGCCATGGTGACCAATTGAACATCCTATGAAACCAGTTACTTGATTCTAATTTCTGTTTTTCCCTGGCATCTAAATTTTTCTGTACTAGTTGTAAGCTCTCTCCAATTACTCCAGAGTTATTAGCATAAAAACAATAGGTTTCACCTAGAGCCATACATAATCCATCTTGTTCTCAAAATAATAAATCTAAACCTCTTCTATTTTGGAAGACTACTTCTGCTAGTGAATTGACTTGAAGTTCTAGCCTGCTGAGCTCAGTTAAATTTAGGGGAGTTCCTACCCCGACATAGTAAGGGGGTTTTGGGTTTAGGCACAACCAGCAATCTTGTCCTATGTCTGAGGTGGTCTTATTCAAGACCTTGTGTATTGTCATTAACATAGTTATTAATGCTCCTTCTGATTCTGGTTGTGGCTGATCGAATGTCTGGGGTTTAATAGCTGTTAGGCTACTACCTGGAGGGGCTAGAGCTGGAGTTGGAGTTGCTCCGGAAACAGAAGTTCTCTTAGTTGTAGGACTTTGGGGTAGTCCTGGAACTTGAAGTGGTTTGTTGGGTCCTATAGAGTTAACTTTCCTGGGAGGGTCCTTAACCTGTATAGTAAAATATAATCTTAAATCATGCCTGGTTTTTATATAATCTGATACCCCATGTCTGTCCTGTGAGCCAATAGTGTTGTCCCCCAGGGGTACCAGTTTCAATGGTGATTATGATAGGATTGCAAGACCCAAGAGAGCATGTGAAGGGGCTTGGTCCTCTTATTAATCTAATATGATCATCATTCTGTTTTTTATAATTGTCTATTGTGGAGATAGTTTCACAACCCCAGTCAGCACAAGAAAATTGGCCATGGCCCTCACATCCAAGTCTCGTATTACCCATACAGCCAGATATTCCTGGGTAACGTCCTTGAGGACAAATATAGAGTCCTGTCCCTAAGAGGCTCTTCTCAGCCAATAATATTCCACAGCCGGGTTCCCCTTTGTAGCCTAAGTATGTTCCTCCATCTATAAAAGATCTTGATCCAAGGTGGTATCTGGCTGTTGCAATGATGAGGGGATCTCTGGCAAGCTGGCACAAGTCTACTCGGATCTCTGGAGTGCTGTGGCCGGTAATGTTCTGGGCAATAATTTCACCGGTCTCGGTTACTATAAGCTCCCATATTCTAGGCTGGTGTATGTTTCTATATGCCTGGGCTAAAGAGGAAAAAAGGAAGAAACAGAAGTTTAGACTTATGTACATTTGAGTCTTAGTCTTAAGGGCCCGTCTTCCTGAGCTGTCCACTCTCATGCCACCTTCACGTGGGAGTGATGAATCTATGATGGGATGCCTTCTACTTTAACTGCAGTCGGCGTCATCAGGTAGACAATGAAGGGTCCTTTTCATTTGGGTTCTAGTCCCTTGGAAGTGAATTTCCAGATCCACGCAGAGTCCCCAGGCTGAAACTGATGGGGAAATCTGTCCCCTAGGGCTGAGTGAGCAGCACGAACCCGGGACTGAATCTCCTTCTGTACACTTTGAAGGGCCTGTAAAGACTTAAGTAAGACAAGGTTATGTAGTTCTGCCTTTTTCTCATCTTCTATTCTAGGTACTAAAGGTGGGGGTTTTCCAAAGAAAATTTCAAATGGGGTGAATCCATTAACATATGGAGTACACCTGGCTCGGGGAAGAGCAAAGGGGAGAAGTTCTACCCAGGTCCCACCAGTTTCTAATCCTAACTTGACTAATGTCTCCTTTAGGGTCCGATTCATTCACTCTACTTGGCCCAAACTTTGGGGCTGGTAGGCGCAGTGGAGTTTCCATCGCAAATTTAGGTAGCTAGCCAGTTGCTGTGTTATCTTTGCTACGAAGGCTGGCCAGTCATCCAACCCTAAAGTTCTGGGGAGACCAAATCGAGAGAGGATTTCTTGTAGTAGCTTCTTAGTAACTACAAAGGCAGTCTCTTTCCTGGTAGGGAATGCCTCTACCCATCCTGAAAAGGTGTCTATAAAAACAAGTAAATATTTGTAGCCCCCCACAGTCGGGGTTACCGCAGTGAAATCTACTTCCCAGTGGTCCCCTGGATAAGTTTCTCTTTCCCTATGCCTGGGTTCTTCTATCTTCCCCTTCTTTGGATTAACTTGGGCACAAGCCAGGCATCATGAGACAATCTCCTCTGCAGTTCTTCTCCCTTCTAACAAGTGAAAGTAGGGGTCTAAAGCTTGGAGCATTTTAGTTCGCCCTAGGTGCATGGTCTGGTGTAGTTGGTGGAGGAAAGTCCTTCCAAGGGCCATGAGAGCCCGATTTTTCCATCTGGGGTCGTCCACCACACCTGTTGGCTCCTAGTGGCTCCCTTATCTTGAAAATATATGTTCTCTTCAGCCATATAGGTCAGAGACGGAGGCAGTTCTGGGTAAGGGACAATAGTCAGTAGATGTAGTGGGGGCCCCACTGGACTTGTGGCTGCTGTTCTTGTATATGCATTGGCTTGTCGATTTCCCTCAGCCTCAGGACTATTCCCTTTTTGATGCCCTTTACGAAGAACAATAGCAAGAGCCTTAGGCATCTATATGGCTTCAAGTAAGGCTAAGATCTCCCCCTTGTTCTTGATGTCCTTCCCCGCTGAAGTCAGAAGCCCTCTTTCCTTGTAGATGGCTCCGTGTACATGTGCAGTGGTAAAGGCGTATCGGTTGTCAGTGTGTAGTGTGATTGCCTTATCCTTTCCCTATCTTAGTGCCTCAGTGAGGGTGATGAGTTCTGCTTTTTGAGCAGAAGTCCTATGGGGAAGAGCTTGTGACCAGATGGTGCCAGTTAGAGTTACGACCGCTGCCCCAGCATACCTCCTTCCTTCCTGCATGAAGCCGCACCTGTCCGTGAACAGAACTTCATCGGCCTTAGGCAGAGGGGAGTCTTTGAGGTCTAGCTGCGAGGAACACACAGAGTCAGTGAAAAATATGCAGTCATGAACGAGGATCTCGAGGTCTGGGTCTGGCAACAGATTGGCTGGGTTGATGACAGTAGCTTTGGATTTTAGCCATACGTTTGGGGTCATCCGGTGCCTCCCTGTTGTTGAACACCTTCTGGGCTATCTCAATAAGTTGGGACAGGTTCATCCCTGCAAAACCTTCTAATTTATGCCGGATAGCAGGGGCTGCCTGAGTGCAAAGGCTATATTAATTGTCTGCTGGTTCTCAGGGGCCTCAGGATCAATGGGAGTGTATACCCAGTACCCTCGTTCAAGAAAAGCTCCAGGAGATCTCCTAGGTCCCTCCCTGTATAACTTCAATTACCTTAGAAAGGTTAGTTGGCTGATGAGCAGCCATTCTAATTCCTCCAATTAGAATGTGGTGGTACCGATCTAATGCCATTCTCCCTGCCTGAGAATTGTGTCCCCAGTCTGGGTGGGTGGAGGGAAATTCCTCTTCAATCTGTTCCCCTGCTTCCTCAACTCTCCTCCCTCCCACAGCTATCTTTTGTGTTTCAGTCCGAATGCGTCCGTGTTCTTCCTCAGTGAAGGGGTAATTAAAAGCTGTTGACAATCATCCCAGGTGAGGCAGTGAGTCTGAAAGATACTTTCTAAGAGTCTTATTAATGCCTGGGGTTTCTCAGAGAAAGGCGGATTCTGTGCCTAGTCAAGAAAGGCACATAAACCATTAAGGGCCTGTCTGTGCGATGTCCCTGGGGTAGAGCTTCTCTCAAGGGGAGGATGGCTGGGGTGGTGATATCAGCTGGTGCCCTGCCCGGAGCCGGAGCAGGAGGCCCATAGAGGTTACCTGCCCATGTCTGAGGAGGTGAGGGGGTGCTATTTGGCTTCTGTTGTCCTGGATTATAGGGTGGGGGAGGTCACTGTCCTCCAGTGGAGATTGGAGGACTGAGGGACTGGGCTGTCTTGGAGATTCAATTGCTACATGTTTCGGGATGCCCACAACTAAGACTCACACCCCTAGAGAAAGGGCACACTGGCGGAGCCAAGGAGGGGGTGTCTGAACAAGGTTTAACCATTGATCAATGCAGGGAAACTGATCAGGATGTCCCGGGTCTCCTGTGACAATCTTCCAAATAGTCTTCACTAAACCCCTGTCAAAAGAACCCTCCAGAGGCCAGTTTACATCAAAAGACAACCACTCAACTTCACATGATGTCCTTAATCTGCCTAGAGAAAACTTCGTGCCATAGTCAGCTCCCTCTGCAAACCCTTCTTTGAAATGTCGCAGGAGACAACCCAAGGGTGTCTTTTGTGAACTTGGGCTTCCTCCCATTGCTTGCGCAGAAAACACAAAACAGACACTCAGACAAAAATAATTACTGGGGTGTAGGTGGACCCAGAGAAGTCCGCCACCTACAACCTAGACAAGACCAAAGACAATAGACAGACCTGAAAACAGGGCACAGGAGGCCACGGTCTGGGAGATATGACTGGGTCCAGTCTCTCCACAGACTGCCAGTGACTGGTCAACAGAAACAGGAACAGAAAGGTACCTTTTATCCAGACATCAAGGCCTCGAAGATTCCCATTGGGACCAGGAACAAAGAGTATATCCTAAAGGTTGCGTCCTTGACGATTGTACTGACCCTGTCACGGCATTCAAGGGCACTGGAACGTCTCAGGTTGGTCATCCCTTTGAATCCGCAACTGGGACAGCAACCGCTTCAGAGGCCGGTCCTGTCTTAGATCCCAGGGCCACTCCCTGAGATCTCGCTGGGGCCTCCAAATGTTGTGGCCGCCAGCTCCCGACAGATACACGGACCACCAGAAACCAGTGAGTTATAGGAAGCACACTCTGTATTTAGCCAGCTGGGTCTGCCAGGGGTACGCAGACACCAAATTAAGCAGCCCTGAAATGTAGAGGAACAGGGTTTTTAAGCTCTAAATCCCATTCCTCATTCTGTCTTAAACACAAAGGTCTATTTTTCTTCTATTTACTAACTGTCAGCCCATAGATCAGTTGTGCGAGCAGGGGTACAGAAGCAGAAAGCTTATTGTTATAATGTTATGTTCCCATGAGTGATGACCTATGTTCCCATGGGCGATGACCTATGTTCCCATGGGCAATGGCCAAGCAGTAATTAGACAGCACAATATAACCCTTGGTGTATTGCACATGAGGTTTCCCAAATTCAGTCTGTTATAATTAGATTCATGAATTTCAGGGCATCTGTATAATATAATGATAGTTTAATGAGGCTAAGGTTAAGGAAGTTCAGTATATGTGCTAACTGCCCAAGCATTTGTGGCCAGACTAAAACAGTGGTTATTTTTGTAATTTTTACCTCCTTGTATTCCAGGATGTAACTGTAATTTTTAACTGTAAAATAGGTGTTTCAGAAAGGTCCTAAAGGAGGTCTCTGGGTTGGGCCTTCAATCCCCCATCACTCATGTCTATCTATCTACCAAATAGTATGTTAAAAGAACAAGAAATAATATTCAATGATAAGTCAGCATATGTGTGTGTGTATACGTATAATATATTCTATCTTATTTAGCAAGTGGTATTATCTTAAATAATAGAATACTTAATAAGACATATTTTGTATGCTAGTAAATATCTTTATTTTGAGAGATATACTGTATATAGAATTTTAGGTTAAAAATAATTTTTCCCTTAAAATGTTGAAGATATGGATCGATCTAGGTAATTTCAGTATTTATATTTCTTAGTGCCATTCAGTGAGACAGTTTCAGGACTACGGGAAGAGCCACAGTAAAGCTGTGGACAATTTCTCTTTGTCTTATCTGGGACATCTAGTCTCAAACCTTTTGGGTGACATTAATTATATACAAATAATGTGCATCAAGTTGACAAAAGCAACCACCAGTATGCTCTGGCATTTAAAAATACAGGCTTTAAAATCATAAAGAGCTAAGTTCAAACTCTGGTCCAGTATTTACCAAATGTGAGGCTTTACCTGTGTTTCTTAATTTCTCTGAACAGGCTCCTCATTTGTATAGTGGGGATTAATTATTATCCTTACTTCATAGGCCTATTGTGAGGATTAATTGAGATAATGTAGCTAATGTGTTTAGCACAGCATCAGATATAAAAGGTATTTAATGAATGAGAGCTGTTATTATTTTGTACATATTAGTAAAAGCTGTAACATCCCACATATAGGGATTGTCTAGAATGAATCAAGGCACACACATACTCTTGAAATGAAAAAATCATATAATAAATACATAAAATATTACTTGTTTATAATAAGTATTTAATTTGTAGTGAAAGAATTCATCAGAAAGAAAGAGCATTGAAAGAATTGTTCAAATTTATAGGTATGCTATATAAGGGTCTTGTAGAGAAGCCAAAAGGCCTTTTACTGATTCTTGTAATATAAAAACTTAAACTTATTGTAAATGAATAATACATTTTGGTAAATTATTTTTCTTTGATTCCCTCATATTTTAATTTCTACTAGGTCTAGTTTCATTTTTTTTTCATTCAATTAACAGAAGTAAGAACACATTTTCTTCTAATTTAGATTCTTTAAGCAAAAGTTGCAAATGAATGCCTTTTATCTGTTATAAAACTAAAGTAAGTAATTAATTGTATTAAGGTTCCCTGAGTATAACAAAATTAGAAGGATGTATTATATTTTAATTTTGCTTTAACAATTTTTTTCTCACTGTAATCTCATAATGGACTAAATGAAATTTATGTTCAAACTACTGTTTTAAGTATGCCAGAAGAGAAAATGTAGAATTCAGTTTTTTACACTGGTTTTATGTTCACACTATTGAGACCATCACAGGGGTAAATATGTTTAAATGTTTTTCTAGAATGTGAATAGGTAAGCTATTTTGGAACCTTAAGAGTTGTATAGTTGTCTACAGGCTAAAGAATAAAATGCTACAACAGGATAAGATTTTATTGTTTATGTGTATATATGTGTTTGTATATGTGTGTGTGTATATAACATTAATTTGTTAATTTCTGATATTCTACTCTATGAATATAACATATCTTGTTTTTTCCTTTTACCAGTTAATAGACAGTTGGATTTTTTCCACTCTTGAATATTGTTGATGTAAGAACTTCTGAACCTGTAGAAAATTTTTATAAAAATTTGAGCCAAACAGAAGATACACCTGGATTAAGATCTCAATATAATGAAATGCTTTCAAGAAAAATACATTTTGCAGATTCTTTTATGCATTTGAAATTAAGGAGGAAGGTAAGAAAGATTACATGAAGGTGAGAGAAAGCAAGACAGGGATCAGATCCCAGGATAGATAAGATTATATGCTTTCTTGAGGGTGATCATACTTTAAAAGGAGAGGTCTAAAGAGAGGTATTTCAAAGGTATTTTAATCTCGATGCATGGAAACAATGGATAAGGCTTGCATAAGGCAAAGGTAAGCCTTTTACTAAAGAAGTTATATGCCTGCAGCACGACTATCCACCATAATTTGCCCAGTTAGGAATTTATGATCAGATTACCCTGTGAAGTTACTTTCCATAGAACACTTTTTTGTTGTTGTTATTCACAGTATTATGAATATTGATGCTGTGAACATTCATGTACAATTCTTTGTGTGAGAGTATGTTTTTATTTCACTTGGATAAATATGTAGGAGTATAACTGCTGGGTCAGAGCTGGTGTATATTGAAGAAGAAGCTGCCAAAATTTTCTAAAGTTTCACTTTCATTTGCACTACTGTCAGTAATATGTAAGAATTGCAGGCTTACCATAACCTCTTCAACATTTGATGGTGTCAATATTTTTATTTTAGTTATTTTAGTGAATGAGAAATGGAACGTCGTTTGATTTTGGTTTGCATTTCCATCATTACTAATTATACTGAGCACCTTTTCATATGTTTACTAACCACTGATATATTTTTTAAATACCAATTCTTTTGTCCATTTTTTATTGATCTTTTGTATATTTGTTATGAGTTTATAGGAGTTCTTATATGTAAATATTATAGATACATGATATGAGAAATTTTCTCTCAGTCTATGGCTTACCATTTATTTTCTTTAAAGAGTATTTTATGAGTTGGATTTTTAATTTTAATGAGGTCCAATTTGTTCATTCTTTTATATTAATACTTTGTGTATCTTCTGTAAGACACCTTTGCAAAATCTAAGATTGCTAAATTTTTATCTTACGTATTCTTTCAGAAATTTTATAATTTTAGGTCTGTGATCCATTTTGAGGTACTATGTGTTTAAGGCATTATATTAAGGCTGAGCTTCTTTTTTTGAGTATAATGTGGCTATTCAGTTATTCCAGTGACATTTGTTTTGACAAGTCTCATTTCCCCATTGAATTTACTTTCACTTTTGTCAAAAATTTATCAATCATACATATTTGGGCCTATTCCATATATTTGTTTATATTTATGACAATATATTGTCTGATTACTGTATTCATAAAACTAACTGGAAAATAAAGTTCATCCATTTCCTAAGTTTGTTCTTTTTAAAATCTTTATGATGATTCTAGGTATATTTATCATAAAATTTTTATAATTATTTTGTCAATGTCCACATACATAAAATCATCTTAGGATTTTGATCAGAATTGCATTGGATCTATTGATAAATTTAGGGAGAACTGATAAGTTATCATGATTGAGTCTTCCAATCTCTGAACATGGCATAACTATATTTATTTAGATCCCCTTTAATTTCTCTCAGAAAGGATTAATTTTTTTAAATGTAGAGGTCTTCCATATCTTTTGTTAATTTTATGTCTAAGTATACTTTGTTTTTTAATGTTATGGTAAATAAAATTTTTTGTAAATTATTTTTTTCCATTTGTATAGCCTGCATATATGTAGAAAAAAGTGATTGTTTAAAATAATAATTTTATATGCTGAAAAGACGGTGGCATAAGTGGATGGTGAACTCGCCCCCTCCCAAGAATACATCAAATGTACACTTATATTTAGAGAAATTCCTCCTGAGAGACAACTGAGAGCCAAATGAACAGCTTCTGCACAACAAGTAAGGGAGAGAAACCATGAAGAGAAGGCTGGGGAACTGTGAGAACTCGCTGGGAGCTGAGGGAACACCCAGGACTGGAGGAGCCCATTGTTTAAGTTTCTCCTGCACTTGGATAACAGACAGGAGCTGTATACAGATTCTCTGGCCGAACTGCAAGGCTACTGTAACACATCCCCAGCTACTCCTCATGGAATAAGATCCAGCAGGAACAGAAAAGTGTCGTAGGATACATACATCAAGCTCCTTCATATGGAGATTGATTTAATTGGAACAGCAAGGCACTGATATGCATACCTATTGGGTTGCATGCACAAATGGGGCACTCCCACTTGGAGGGAGTGAGGAATTAGCAAAACACTGCAGTACTCACATTCAGAACTGCCCCCCTCCAGAGAAAGTGTGAAACTTGCGAAACATTAAAGTAACTACACATAATGCTGCGCTATGTGAAGAGAGTAGGGTGATGTTGCATGTGCACGTGGGGCTTCTCTGCCCATAGAGGGTACAGAGCTAGTAAAGTTCAGTGGTGCACTCACACACCTGGCTGCCCCAGCTGGAGCTCACTCCTCAGCTGGCCTGGCATAACCATAACCTGGCACACAGTCTACACACAGGACACTTTTTCAAGACTGGAAAATATAGCTATTTCATCTAGCTAGGGAGAGAAAAGAATATGCCCCAAATTAAGGAACAAGAAAAAACTTCAGAGAAAAACTCAAATAAAATGTAGGTAAGTAATTTGCCCAATAAAGAATTTAAAGAAACAGTCATAAGGATGCTCAACAAAATTGAGAGTAGAATAGAGGAACTTGGAGAGCCCTTCAAATAAGAGTTACAAAATGTAGTAAAGAACCAATCAGAGATGAAGAATACAATAACTAAAATGAGAAGTACATTAGAAAGAATCAATATCAGATTAGCTAATACAGGAGAATGGATTAGTGACCTGGAAGATAGACTAATGGAAATCACCCAATCAGAACAGCAAAGTGAGAAAAAAAAAAAAAGAGAGAGAGAGAGAATGGTACGAAAGAACTCAGGGGCAACATCAAGAACTCTAACATTCACATTATAGGATCTCAGAAGGAGAAGAAAAACAGAAAGGAACAGAAAGTATATTAGAATAAACAATAACTGAAAACAGTCCTAATCTGAGGAAGGAGAGAGATATCCAGATCCAAGAAGCATAGAGAATTTCAAAGAATACAAACCCAAAGAAGCCCACACAAAGACATATTGTAATTAAAATGGCAAAAGTTAAGAATAAAGAGACAATTTTGAAGGCAGCAAGAAGAAAACAATAAGTCACATACAAGGAAAACCCCATAAGGCTATCAGTTGATTTCTTAGTAGCAACTTTATGGGCTGGAAGAGAGTGTCAGGAAATATTTAAAGCACTGAAAGAAAAGAATCTACAACCTAAAAATTACTATATCCAGCAAGGTTATCATTTATAATTTAAGGAGAGATAAAGAGTTTCCCATACAAGCAGAAACTAAAGGAGTTTACCACCACTAAACTAGCTTTAAAAGATATGTTAAAGACTCTTCTTCATTCAGAAAGGAAAAGGCCATAATCAGAAGTATGAAAATAAAGGAAAAAAAATCTCACTGGTAAAGGTAAATATATAATAAAAACAGTGAATCAACCACTTAAGAAGGTAATATGAAAGTTAAAAGACCCCAAAATAGCAAAATTAACTATAGCAGGGGTCCCCACCTCCCGGGCCATGGACCAGTACCAGCCCGTGGCCTACTAGGAGTTGGGCCATACAGCAGGAGGTGAGTGGCGGGAGAGTGAGCAAAGCTTCATCTGTATTTGCAGTTGCTCCCTAGTGCTAGCATCACTGCCTCAATGCCACCTCAGATCATCAGGCATTCATAGGAACAGCAGTCCCTGGTGCCAAAAATGTTGGGGATGGCTGAACTATAACTATAATAAATAGTTAGGGAATACAGAAAACAAAAAAGATATAAAAAATGATGTCAAAAACAAAGAATGGATGGGGAAGCAAAATGAAGTGTTTTTAGAATGTGTTTGAACTTAAGTGCTTATTAGCTGAAAATAACTGCTATAGACATAGAAGGATATATATAAACACCACGGTAACCAAAACAAAACAAAACAAAAACATTAAAAAATACAACAAAATTAAGAAAAAAGGAACTTAATCAAAACACTAAAGAAAGCTACCAAATCAAAAGAAATCAAGAGAAAAAAAAAAACATTAAAAAAAAACCCTACAAAAACAACAAAATGAAAATAAGCACATGCCTATCAATTACTTTAAATATAACTGGGCTAAATGCTCTAATCAGAGGACATAGAGTGGCTTAATGGCTAAAAACAAAAACAAAAACAAAAACAAAACAACAACAACAACAGAAAAAAACAAGATCCATCTCTATTGCTCTTATAAGAGACTCACTTTAGATTGAAAGACGCAGAGAGAGTAAAAGTGAAGAGATGGAAAAGATATTTCATGCAAATAGAAACAAAAAGAATTCTGCAGTAGCAATAATCATATCAGACAAAAAGAGTTTAAAACAACAAATGCAAAAAAAGACAAATAATGACATTACTATCATATCAGACAAAAAGAGTTTAAAACAACAAATGCAAAAAAAGACAAATAATGACATTACTATCATATCGGACAAAAAGAGTTTAAAACAACAAATGCAAAAAAAGACAAAGAATGACATTACATAATGATAAAAGGGGTCAATTTAAGAAGAGGATATAGATCTTTGGAAACATGGTGGAGTGAGAGACATCCCCAGATCTCTCTCATTGAAACAATAATAAGCTGAACATTTAAACTCAACAAAAAACACCCAACCTGCACACCAGCATTACTGAGCATGGGATCTGCGCATAAGAAATACCACAGGTCAGAACCCTGGGTGTTGGGCGGTGGTCTGGGAGAAATAATGAAGCTGCCTCTCGTAGCTGCTGGAGCTACCTGCACGAGGAGCGGGAGGGGAGAAGGAGCGGTGAGTTCCCTGAAAGCCCTGCCTGGGAAAGCTGTGCGCTCCCGGTGGCCAGGCAGCGGCAGGGCCCAGTAATCAATGCAGAAGGCAGAGAAGTGGGACGGCAGAAATACAGCAGTTGATTTTTACTGGCCGTAGTTGCAAAACCGAGGCTGAGCAACAGCCCGCAACTCCCAACCAAGAGAGCCCCTCCCCCCATATCACCTGAGACCAATCACCAATGAGCCCCAAGGTAATCTGAGCAATGCCTGCAGAGACCGTTGCTGACACTGACAGGGACTGAAACTGAGGGTAGCAAGTGTGATTAAATATCTACAAGAAAATTACAAAGGTGTTATTAAGGCTTTATATAAGACAGGGATCCAAGAGGCTTAGACACCACCTACTGGAAACCAAAAGAAAAACACCTTCTTTGCATCAGGTTAAAGAGAGACCTTTATATAATAAAACTTCTTTCTAGAAAAACAGCAGAATACACTTCAATTAATGCCCAGGAAGAGAAATAGTCCATTAAACACCATGAACAACCAAGATGACAAGGCATCTCAGAAAGAAAGAGAAAAATCTCCAGAAAATGAGCTTAAAGACATAGAAATATGTGACTTAAGTGATAGAGAATTCAGGATGGTACTTCTGAAAAAACTCAGTGAGTTCTGAAACAACTCAAATAAACAATTTCAGGAATTGAAAAAACAGATAAATGAGCAGAGCAAGGAGATTAAAACCTTCAAAAAGAATGAAATACACCTTCTAGAGATAAAAACAAACAAACAAACAAAAAAAAAAACAAAACAAAACAAAAAAACCAAAACACTGCAAGAGTTGAAAAATGAAATAGCAAGCTTGGGAAATAGAGTCGACCAAATGGAAGAAAGGATCAGTGATATCGAAGACAGAAATCTAGAAATAAATAAGAAGACTGAAGAGAGGAAACAAAAAGTGAAAATTAATGAAAGAGAAATACAAGAACTAGCTGATACCACCAGGAGAGGAAACATGAGAATAATGGGCATTACCGGAGACAAAGAAAAGGAGCAAGGACTACAAATTTTTCAGACAATAGTGGACAAGAATTTCTCAAATCTAAGGAATGAGCTGGAGCTTGAAATTTAAGAAGTCAACAGAACACCCAATTATCTCAACCCAAAAAGGTCTTTACCAAGACACATTGTATTAAAGTTATCAAAAATCAAAGACAAAGATAGAATTTTCAAGGCAGCCAGGGAGAAGAAAATGGTAAATTACAAAGGAAATCCCATTAGATTATCATCGGACTTCTCAGCACAAACCTTACAAGCCAGAAAGGAATGGAATCAAATATTTAAACTATTAAATAGTGAAAGGAACTATCAGTTTAGAATAATGTATCCAGCTAAGCTCTACTTTAGATATGAAGGAGAAATAAAGACCTTTCCAGACATTCAAAAATCGAGGGAATTCTCCACTACGAGGCCGGCGACAGGAAATTCTGAAAGGGGTAGGTTCACCTAAAACAAAATAATACAAAAAAATACATAATTAGAAGTAAAATGACTATCAGGCAAAAAGAACAGGGCATTAAAAACTTAAATAATAAGTGAATTGTTATAACAGGATAGTAATGAACGTTCAGCATACATAGGGACAAATTGAGGTGAAAATGACTGAAAAGGGGAGGATGCAAAGATCCAATATTGCAAAAGAGAATGGAGATAAGGCACACACAAAATAAAATGGATGACTGTATATACATAACTATCCTTTTCATATTCTTAATGGACCACACACCAAAGATTCAGAATTGAAGTATATAGAAGAATCAGAGGCAAAACCCACAAAAGCCAATCAAAATAAAGAAAATAGAAACAAAAGGACAAGGAAGCAATAAAAACGCTGAGCTAGCAGAAAGCAAAAGATAAAATGGATCTAAGAAGACCTCATATTTCAATATCACCCTAAATGTAGATGGATTGAACTCACCAATAAAAAGGCACAGAGTCGCAGAATGGATCAAAAACAAAACCCAATCATATGCTGCCTCCAGGAGACATATATCAGCTCCAAAGACAAATATAGACTCAAAGTGAAAGGATGGAAAAAGAATTTGAAGCAAATGGCATTCAGAGAAAAGTGGGAGTAGCAATATTAATATTAGATGAAATAGATTTCAAAATAAAAAGGTAAAGAAAGACACTGAGGGACACTTCATAATGACAAAGAGAATGTGTTTGAAGACATAACACTTATTAATATCTATGCTCCCAATAAGGGAGCCCTGAAATATGTAAAGCAATTACTAACAGAACTAAAGGGAGAAACAGACCAAAACACTATCATAGTCGGGGACCTAAATACCCCACTGTCAGATATGGACAGATCATCCAAACAGAAAATCAGTAAGGAAATAATATCCTTAAATGACACATTAGAGCAACTGGACATAATTGACATTTACAGAGCCTTCCATCCCAAAACATCTGCTTATACATTTTTCTCTAGTGTGCACGGTACATTCTCAAGAATCAACTACATACTGGGACACAGAGATAGCCTCAGCCAATATAAGAGGGTTGAAATCATACCAACCATATTCTCTGATCATAATGATCTGAAACTAGAGATCAACTGCAAAGAGAAATCAGGAAGAACCACAAATATGTGGAGATTAAACAACATGCTACTGAAGAACAACTGGGTCAGAGAAAAAATAAAAAGAGAGATCAAGAGATACATAGAAATGAATGATAACGATAGCACAACATATCAAAACTTTTGGGACACGGCAAACGCGGTCTTAAGAAGAAAGTTCATATCATCCAAGCCTACCTCCAAAAACAAGAACAAGCCCAAATAAACAACCTAACGCTTCATCTTAAAAAACTAGAAAAGGAAGAACAAATGAGGCCTAAATTCAGCAGAAGGTAAAAAATAATTAAAACTAGAGCATAAATAAATGAAATTGAAAACAACAACAACAACAACAAAAAACAATAGAAAAAATAATTACAACAAAGAGCTGGATCTTTGAGAAGGTTAATAAAATTGACAAACCCCTGGCTAGACTCACTAAAGAAAAAAGAGAAAAGACATAAATTAACAAAATCAGAGATGAAAGAGGGGAAATTATGACTGACATCACAGAAATACAAAGGATCATGCAAGAATACCATGAAAAAGTATACAACACCAAATTTAATAACCTAGAAGAAATGGACCAGTACTTAGAAAAATACAATTTTCCTAGACTGAATCAAAAAGATCTAGAAAATCTAAATAAACTGATCGGCAACATGGAAATTGAAACAATCATCAAAAACCTCCCCAAAAGTAAAAGTCCAGGACCAGATAGCTTCACCAGTGAATTCTACCAAACATTCAAAGATTTAATACCTATTCTTCTTAAACTCTCCCAAAAAACTGAAGAGGTGGTGATAATTTTCAACTCCTTTTATGAGGCCAATACTATTCTGATACCAAAACCTGGTAAAGATAATACACCAACACAAAAACTGCAGAACAATATCTGTCATGAACACAGATGTAAAACTCCTAAATAAGTACTAGCGAACCAAATACAGCAACATATTAAAAAGGTTATATACCGTGATCAGGTGGGCTTCATCCCAGGGGCACAAGGCTGGTTCAACATACACAAATTGATTAATGTGATACACCACATAAACAAATTAAAAAATAAGAATCGTATAATCATATCAATAAATGCAGAAAAAGCCTTCGACAAGATATAGCATCCATTTATGATCAAAACATTTAACAAAATCAGTATAGAAGGAAAGTACCTTAACATAATAAAGGCTATATATGACAAACCCTCAGCCAACATTATACTTAATGCTGAAAAACTAAAAACCTTCCCTCTAAGATCAGGAACAAGGCAAAGTTGTCACTCTTGCCACTGTTATTCAATATGACATTGGAAGTCCTAGCGAGTGCAATCAGACAAGAGAAAGATATAAAAGGCATCCAAATAGGAAACGAAGAATTCAAACTGTCACTATTTGTAGATGACATGATTCTCTATAAAGAAAATCCTAAAGACTTCACAAGAACACTACTAGAAACAAAAAGCGATACAGTAATATTTCTGGATACAAAATCAACATTCAAAAATCCATAGCATTCCTATACTCTAATAATGAAGTGTTAGAAAAAGACGTGGAAAAACTAATTTATTTTGCAATTGCAACAGAAAGAATAAAATACCTAAGAATAAATGTAACAAAACATGTGAAGGACCTATATAATGAAAACTACAAGACTATTAAGAAAAATTGAAGAAGATACAAAGAAATGGAAAGATATTCCATGTTCTTGGATTGGAAGAGTCAACATAGTTAAAACGACCATATTACCTAAAGCATTATACAGATTTAATACAATCCTCATCAAAATCCCATTGGTATTTTTTAAAGAAATAGAACAAAAAATCATCAGATTTCTATGGAAGCACAAGACACTCTGACTTGCCAAAGCCATCTTGAGAAAAAAGAATGAGGCTGCAGGCATTACTCTGTCTGACTTCACATTATACTACAAAGTGACAATAATCTAAACGGCATGGTATTGGCAGCAAAACAGACATACAGATCAGTGGAACAGAATCAAGAGTCCAGAAGAAAACCCATATTTATATGGGCAAATGATATTTCACGAAAAAGCCAAAAATATACAGTGAAGAAAGCCTCTTCAAAATATGGTGCTGGGAAAAATGGAAGGCCTCCTGTAAAGAACGAAACTAGACTGTTGTCTATCACCACACACTAAAATTAACTCAAAATGGATTAAAGACCTGAATATAAGACCTGAAACAATAAAATGCATAGAATAAAATATAGCAACGAAACTCATGAACCTTGGATTTAAAGAGGTTTTCATGAATTTGACCTCAAAGGCAAGGGACGGTAAACCAAAAATAAATGAATAAGACTACATCAAACTATAAAGCTTCTGCTCATCAACAGAAACCATCAACAAAGTAAATAGATAACCATTCGAATGGGAAAATATATTTGCAAGCAACGCCTTCAATAAGGGCCTAATATGTAAAATATATAAAGAGCTCATATGATACAATAACAACAACAAAAAAATACAAACGATCAACTCAAATAATGGGCTGAGGACCTGAACAGATATTTCTTCCTAGACGACATACAAATGGCCAACAAATATATGAAAAGATGCTCAACATCACTAGCTATTAGGAAAATGCAAATCAAAACCACGATGAGATACCATCTCATACCTGTTAGAACAGCTATAATCAACAGGACAAGTAATAATAAATGTTGGAGAGGATGAGGAGAAAAAGGGACCTTTATACACTGCTGGTGGGACTGCAAATTGGTATGGACACCATGGAAAACAGTATGGAGGTTCCTCAAAAAACTAAGAATGGATCTACTATATGATCCAGTAATCCCTCTAATGGGTATTTATCCCAAAGTCTTGAAAACCCATATCCAAAAAGATACTTGCATGCCGATGTTCATAGCAGCATTATTCACAGTGGCCAGGACATGGAAGCAACCGAAGTGTCCTAAGATAGATGGTTGGATAAAGAAGCTGTGGTATATATGTACAATGGAATATTACTTAGCCATAAGAAGAGATGAAATACTGCTATTTGTGACAACATGAATGGATCTCGAGATAATCATGCTAAGGGAAATAAGCCAGACTGAAAAAGTTGAAAATCACATGGTATCACTTATATGTGGGATATAAACCTAAAAGCAACAAATGAACAGGAGAAACAAGCAGATTCTCATGGACATGGACTATAGACTAGTGGTTACCAGAGGGTAGGGTGATGGGGAGGAAGGGGTAGGTAGATGATTAAAGGAGGTCAAATATAGTGGAGTAGGAGGAGGGTGAAGTGGGTAAGGGGATCAAATATATGGTAGCTGAGGTAAATGACTCTGTGTGGTAAACACACAATAGAATATACAGATGTCAAATTTAATGTACACCTGAAAATTATATAATTGTGTTAACCAATGTTACTCCAATAAACTTAATAAAAAAATAAGAAGAGGATATCTACACACCTAACATAGGAGCACAGTAATACAATAGTGGTTGGAGACTTTAATACTCCACTTACCTCAATGGATAGATCATCCAGACACAAAATTAATAAAAAAATAATGACCTTAAATGACACATTAGATCAGTTTGACTTAATAGACATTAATAGAATATTTCATCCCCAAACCGAAGATTATACATTCTTCTCAAGTGCACCTGGAACATTTTCAAGAATAGATCACATACTAGGCCATAAAATGAGCCTTATAAATTTAAAAAATGATTGAAATTATGTCATACAAATCTTCTGACTATCATGGCATGAAACTAGGAATCAACAAAATGAAAAAAACAATACAAAATATGTGGAGACTAAACAATATGCTACTAAACAACTGATGAGTCAAAGGGGAAATCATCAGGAAATCAAAAACTACCTTGAAACAAAGAAAAATTAAACACAACCTCACAAAACTTATGAGATGCTGTAAAGAGGAATGTTCATAGCTATATTTGCCTACCTCAAGAAGCAGAAAAAATCTCAAATAAACCATTTAATTTTATACCTAAAGGAACTAGAACAACAACAACAACAAAACTAAACCCAAAATAAGTAGAAAGAAGGAAATAATAATGATCACAGTGGAAACAGAGATGAAGGGAAAAAAAAATCAATGAAAGTAAGAACTGGTTCTTTGAAAGAATACATAAAACTGACAAACTTCTAGCAAGATATCGAAAAGAGAGAGAGAGCTCAAATAAATAAAATGAGAAATTAAATAAAGGAGTAATTAAAATTGACAACACAGAAATACAAAGGATCATTAAAAAAATACTATAAAAATACATGCCAACAATTTGGACAATCTAGAAGAAATGATAACTTTCTAGAAACATACAGCTTTCCAAGGCTAATCTAGGGAAAAATAGATAATCTGAACAAACCGATTATGAGCAATGAAATTGAAGCAGTAATAAAAAAAAATCGAAAAACAAACTCTTAGGACAAGACAGCTTCACAAGTGAATTCTACCAAACATTTAAGAAGAATTAGTACCTGTTCTTCTCAAACTCTTCCAAAAATTTGAAGAGGAGGGAATGTTTCCAAAGTCATTCTACAAGGCCAGCATAACCCTGATACTTAAACCAGATGCTACAAAAAAAAAAAAAAGAGAGAGAGAGAAAGAGAAATTACAGTCTAATATCTCTGATGAACACAGATGTCAAAATTCTCAACAAGATTCTAGCAAACTGAATTCAGCGACATATTAAAAGTATTATACACCATGGTCAAGTGGGTTTATATCAGGATACGAGTGTGTTTCATCATTCAAAACACAATGTGATTTATAACATCAACAAAACCAAGGATAAAATTGATATGATCATCTCAACAGATGCTGAAAAAACTTGACAAAAGCTCAACATCCATTTACGATAAAAACTCCCAGTAAAGGAGTTATAGGAGGAACTTATAAAGTCTATATATAACAACTATATGAAAAAGTCTATGACAAGCCCACAGCTAACATTATACTCAATGATGAAAAGCTAAAAGCTTTTTCTCTAAAATCATAAACAAAACAAGCATGTCTGCTCACTACTATTATTCAGTATAGCAATGGAAGTCCTAGCCACAGCAATTATACAGGAAAAAGAAATAAAAGGTAACTAATTTGGAAAGGAAGTACAACTATCACTAATTGGAGATGATATAGTATTATATATAGAAAACCCTAAATAATATACCAAAAATTAATATAAGTAATAAATGAATTCAGAAAAGTAGCAGGATACAAAATAAATATACAAAAATTGTTGTGTTTCTCTACACTGAAAACAAATGATCAGAAGGAGAAATTAGGAAAATGTCCTATTTACAATTACATAAAAATAATAATATGCCTAGGAATAAATTTAACCAGGGGAGGCAGGGAAGATATGTACTCAGAAAACTATAAGACACTGAAGAAAAAAATTGAAGAGGAAACAAATAAATGGAAGGATATACCCTACTGATGGATTCAAAGAATTAATATCATTAAAATGACGATACTGCCCAAAGCAATTTATACATTCAATACAATCCTTATGAAAATTCCAATGGCATTCTTTTCAGAACTAGGAGAAATAATCCTAAAATTTATACTGAATCAAAATATTCTGTGAACAATCAAAGCAATCTTGAGAAAGATGAACAAAGTTGAAAGTATGCTCTCTGATTTCAAACAATACTACAAAGCCGTAACAATCAAAATGGTATGGTACTGGCACAGAAATAGACACATAGATCAATGGAATAAAATATAGAGCCCAGAAATAAACTCCCACATATATGGTCAATTAATCTACAAAAAAGGAGGAAAGAATATACAAGGGAGAAGTGACCATCACTTCAACAAGTAATACTGGAAAAACTGTTCAGATACATGTAAAAAAAAAAAAGAAAGAAAAGGAAAGAAAGAAAGAAAGAAAGAAAGAAAGAAAGAAAGAAAGAAAGAAAGAAAGAAAGAAAGAAAGAAAGAAAGAAAGAAAGAAACAGCACCACTCTCTTACACCATATACAAAAATAAAGTAAAGTGGATTAAATACTTAAAAGTAGGGCCTGAAACCATAAAATTTCTAGAAGAAAACATAGATAGTAAACTATCTGAATTCAGTCTGGGTAATAACTTGTTGGATATGTCCCCTTGAGCAAGGGAATCAAAAGCAAAAATAAACAAATGAGATACCATCAAACTAAAATGTTTCTGTACAGCAAAGGAAACTATCAATAAAACAAAAAGATAATCTACGGAATTGGAACTACATTTGCAAACTACATAACCAAAATGGATTGATAGCTAAAAAATACAAGGAACTCATACAACTAGATAACAAAAAAATAATCCAATAAAAAATGGGCAGAGAACATAAAGAGACATATCTCCAAAGAAGACATACAGATGGTCAACAGATATATGTTCAACATCACTAAACATCAGGGAAATGCAAAACAAAACCACAATAAGATATTACCTCACAACAATCAGAATGGCTGTTATCAAAAAGTCAACAAACAATATGTGTTGGTGAGAATGTGGGGAAAAGTGAACCCTTTGTGCACTGTTGATGGGACTGCAAATTGGTGTAGCCACTGTTTGAAACATGGATATTTATCAAAAAAATAAAACTAGATCTATCATATAACCCAGCAATTCCACTTCTGTGTATTTATTGGAAGAAAACAAAAACACTACTCAAAAAAAAAAAAGTATGCTTCTTTGTGTTCATTGCAGCATTATTTATTACTACAGTAGCCAAGATACTGAAGCAACCTAGGTATCTATTAATAGATAAATAAAGATGTGATGTGCACACACACACAATGTAATATTACTCTGCAATAAAAAGAATGAAATTTTGCCATTTACCACAACATGGATGAACCTAGACAGTATTCCGCTAAGTGAAAAAAGTCAAACAAAGACAAATGCATAGAGTTTTATTTATATGTGGAATCTAAAATACAAAACAAATAAATGAAAGAAAACAGACTCAGAAACAAAGATCAGCCTGATGATTGCCAGAGTGGAGATAGGTGAAGGAAAATAGTCAATAATTTTTCAAGGTGATAGATGGTTATTAGTCTTTTTGTGATTACATTATAAGGTGTATAAATGTCTAATCACTCTATTATACATATGAAACTAATATAATATTGTACACCATCTCTACTTAAATTTTAAAAAGTTTTAATTTTTTCTTCTGAAATGTTGCTAAATTCATTTATTAGTTCTCCTTAGTAGTCGGGTTGAGGACTCCTTAGGTCACTCTGTATTGTTTGTGAATAAAGGCAGTGTACTTCTTTCTTGCCATTCTTCATGCCTTGTATTTCATTTTCCTTCCTTATTATACTTTCTAGGACATCAGTGGTGAGAGCAAAATGTGTCAGTCCATCCTCAAAGCCCTTAAATGGACTTTTATAGAACTTAGAAAAAAAATACAGAGTCTTTGCCATTGCTCATTTTACCTGGCCCTTGTTACCCTTTCTAACCTCTTATACACCAGTGGGTGCACTCAATTAAGTTTGGCTTCAGGATCTGGAAGGAATCATGCCTTCTGCTGCTACAGAGCCTTTCCCCAGGCTTTTCCTTTGCCTCCAACTCTGGGGATGCTTGGCACTCTCATCTCCTCAGAGATGTTCAGATGTATATCACCTGGCCAACCTGTCTCAAGGAGTCAAGTAACACTCTGTTACTTACCTAGCTTAGCACCATTCTTGCTTTCTATAGAACATGTCTCAATTTGTAATTATAAATGTATTTATTTTCTCTTGTAACTGTTACACTGAATAAACAGAAAGCATCTTTGTCTCCCACTGTCTCTTTGAATTGCTCATTTGTCTAGCTCTTTCCTTGACACTAGATAAAAAATTTGACAGTAACCATAGCTTTTAAATAATAAAAGGACATGTGATCATGCTAAGACACAAAGTGGTATCATTAGCATTCCTTACACATAGCCCTCACTCATCTCCTCCACTTTCTAGTTGCAGTTTCTGACCCCAACAGGAATGGGAGCTGATGGTAATAGGAAAAGAGGAAGGATAAAAGACAAGTACAGCAGTCTAGTCTTACCTTATTGTACTGGAATGAGACAGTATCATTTTTTTTCTGGGCTTGGTGGATGTTTAAAGCATAGGTACTTTTTTTTTTTTTTTAATTCTTCAGAGGCCCTCTCTGGAAATAGTCCTATAAGTCCTGGATTAGGGTAAAGTAAATGAGGCTGGGATATGTAAATAAAGGGTTGGATCCTGTCCTTTAAAAATATTTTGTGACATTTCGTTCATCACAGATTCTTTTGCATTAATTATATTTTTGAAATATCACATTAAATATTATTTATCTCAATTACTGAGTTTTTGTTTTTTGGCTCTTACTTAAATTTTGTGCCTGAGATGAGTACTTTACTCACATCACCTTGTCCAAACCCTAATTCTCTGTATTTAGTGTGACATAGGACATGCATTTTTCTCTTGCTGGTCATATATCTCTTAGCGCTTCTCTCCACCTCCACCCCCCTCTATTTTTAGTAAAGTCTATGCCACGTAAAATTCATTTTTCAGGTCTTATTATTCTCCTATACTGTCATCCAAGGTAGACTTTAGAACAGCTCCTAGTCAAATTTCTCTCCTCTGGCCCACATCTGATGCCTAGAACTGTCTTTTTTCCTTTACAGGACAAACTCTGGATGAACAAAGTAATCCTGATACTGTATCAATTCTTCTTTGTTCTGTTACCGAAACAGCTGGCCTGCTGCTTCTGAGATTTGGCTTTCTAGTTTGCAGTTAGCCATCAGTCCATTGTGTCTGAAGGACTGAGATAAGGAACAGGATCACTCAACCTCCCCACTCCACCTACTTCTTTTGTCTGGGGTACACATAGTACAATTTGTTTCAAAAGGACTTTTCAACAAATCTTTTTCCAATCCCCAACTTCATGCTTCCACTGTGGATCAAGGTTTTCAAGGGATCTTTGGCTAAATTATTTATTAATTCAGTCTGTGTTTTAATTCATCCTGTGGACTGCAGTGTTTAGTTTATATTAGTATCGTGGTTGGAACTTCCACTCTGCTACTCAGTTATTCTCTGTCACCCTGGTGAACCATAAGCTCCATGAAGGCGGAGACCATTTTTATTTTGATCACTCTTATATCTTCTTCACCCAGAACAGTACCTGGGAAATTTCTAGATACTCCACAAAATTTTGTTGATGGAGTAGAGTGAATGAACTCTTTTTGTCAGCACTGTTCTAAAGAATATGTAAAAAATAGTAAGTTTCTTGTTATATTTTATTGTCAGTAACAATATATATTCTTATTTTGTAATATTGAAGAAGAATTATGAATGCAGAGTTGATTATGAAAGATGCTGAGAAAAAGTAAAATGAATGGGATTTAGCAAAGATCAGTTAGAAACATTTAATGAGGAGATAAAGGCTTGCTTATATTCTCAGAGTCAGAACATGAAATTCTAGAAAACAGCATGAAAGTGACTAGTGGCAAATTTTCACTATACTTTGTAACAGCCTCTGGACCTCTATGCTGAAACGATAAACCGTATTCTCTGTGGATTTACCTGGATAGAAACCAGTCAGACAATTGTATAAATGCTACAAACACCTGCATATTGGAAACATTTAACAGTGCTAGCACCAAATAGTTCTTTAAATTTATCATAAAAAATGTTCCTAGCTAATCCTCTCTTGGAGACATAGATAAACACTTTGAAGCTAATGCAGTCTTAACATAAATTAAAAATAATGCAGAAAAGACATTTTAAAGCATACAATATTTTGTCACATTTGCATTTCTATTCCCATTTTGTAAACCTCATTGTTGAAAAGAAAACATTTTCATATTATTGTTCTGAAAAGGCCAGTAACCTCAGCATTACACATTGTGGTAGATTTTTTCATTTTTCCTTCTTCAGTAACAACTTAGAAAACACAGATGCTAATCTATGGAAGAGGTTCCCACAAAGCACCTGGATTCTTGGCAGCTATCTCAAATAGTTGGGCTGGTAGCTGCTTTTCCATTTTAATTTTTTAAAGTTGGTTGTAGATCCAAGATTTACTTCTAAATTTAAAATATCTAAACTCTTGTCAGCTTTTTATTTTTTTAAATATGGCATTGTAGTGACATTGTATCCAAGTAAACTTTATAGGTTATATATAAAAGTATATGTTATGTTATTTTATAATACATAATGTAAATCATAATATACAGTATAAATAACACATTATATACTTTTTAATGTAATTTTATTTCTATAGGTGACTTGTATGATAACAAAAAAATCCAGGATTACATTTTTAATAAATCTTTTAGGAGACCACTTGTTTGAAATATTTCTTAATTAATAGCCCCAAAGAAGAAATAGGAAGAAGCACTAAGAGGAGTAATGAAGCCCAAAGGACTGGGCTCACTTTGTGTCTGACAGCTTTCCAGGATGAAGTTCTTGGGTCAAGTATCCACTATCCACAACAACCTCAGAAATTCTTCAGGGTGTAGAGCACTCAAAATGTTTCAAACAAGGACAGATTCTTATTGATTTGATTTGTTGCTGTTACCAAATGCCATTTAGTGTACTTTAAATATTTAATCTCAACTTATTTTATTTTTTTGCTTAAAATGCATTCTGAAGCTATACAGAAGAGTATAAGATTCAACCTTGGACAAGATAAATAAGGAAGTGTCATTTAGTTTCTTAGGCTCTAATTGAACTTGATGGCCTTCCTTATCTGTTTTCCTAGAATATACTTCATCTTTTCTTGGTTACATAATAATAACTTTGTGTAGTTTGTAAGCTAAGAAGCCAATCCAAGGTTAAGCTATTGCTTGACAGAGAAGATGTAAATAATTCAATATAAATGTTATGTAAGAAACAGGCATGTGATTTCAACAAAATGAATGAGGATATATGATATTGATAGATTCTTATTTTAGAATCTCTGAGTGTTCTAAGTCTAACTGAAGCAGATCATGAGGATGGAGTGTCTATAATACCGTTTTTGGGTTTTAGAGGGCAGTGTGTATGCCTGTGATGTAGCTTCCTGTAATTAAGTATGAGAGCATCTGTTTCAATCCTTAGAGCATCTCAATTGTTTTAGAGAATTACAAAGACATACAGGAGAACCTTGAAGAGAAGTTAAAAAATAAAATACGAATAAAATACTCTACATTTTGATAATATCTATAAATTAGCTACCTTTTCTCAAGACTTCTTGAACTAGGTGGATTCTGTGAATCTATGGACATTTAATATGATGAGTTATTAATCATTTAGAGAAGGTACTAGTGGTATGGAGATTAGGTATATTATTTATATTTGTTTCATAAATATTTTGTGTTTGTGGGCATGCATGTTTCTTTCAGAAAAAAAGATCTAAAAGAAAATGAGAAGCTATGGTTCAATAATTCAACTTGGAAGGGAACGTTGTCTTACCCTGGCTGTCACCAGCTGATAACATTCACAGAAACTTAAACCCTAAGGTAGAATTTATTATTTTTCTTTTAGACATCATTCAAATTATATATGATCTTTTTCTTCTTTTTCAAATTTGTTTCTTTCCCTGAAATGACCTCTGTCTCATTATAATTCTGATCTTCTATTTTCTCTGTTTTTCAAACTGCCTTCTTTAAACTCAGTAAAAAACTCTCATATATTTCCAAGTGTCTTGTTTTCATAGCATTAATTATAAAAATGATTCTTAGTTCAGTTTACTTAAATTTGTGATATTATAATTGATTTTAAATATTAATATAATTTTGGTAAAAAAATTCCTATTGATTTAAAACCATTTGATGGTTTTCAAATAGATATTCTCTTTGTTTTTAATATTCTTCATGTTTTTTTTTTTTCTCTCAGGATTACTGCCAGATTTCCAACTTCACATTTCTTACAATTTTTATCAAGACATATTTCACATATTATAAAATTCACCTATTTAAGTGTACTGTTCAAAAACTTTTTAATATATTCATAGTAGTGCAAATATAACTACAATCTAATTTAAGAACATTTCAAAACCCCAGAAGAAACACAACATCCATTAGTAGTCATTTCTCATTCCTGTTACTTGCCCCCACACCATTAAGTTCCAGGCAACTCCTAATCTTTCTGTCTCTGTAGATTTGCCAATTCTGGATATTTCTTATGAATGGAAACATGCAACTTGATGCTTTATGACTGGCTTCTTTCACTTAACACAATGTTTTCAAGTTTCATCCATGTTGTAGCATGTATTAGTAATTTTACATTTAAAAACTATGCAGATAGTTTCTCTTTTTTATAATGTTGTTCTACATCAATTCTGCCTCAGTCAAAAAATAAAGTTCAAAATAATTTAAGTAATAGCTTCACTTTAATAATGAAACAAAGTATAGTAATGTATTTTCTAACTTTAAAACATTATTATATTATTACCTCAATGGACAATCATAGACAGAATATAGATGTGTTCCCTCTTACCACTAACAGATTTCTACTTTTCATACAAAAATTTTTCACATCTAATACTTTCTCAAACTTATTATATTAGTAAGACCTCCCAGACAAGACATAATTTCATTAATTGAAGAGCTGATACTTTTTTTCATTTCTTCTATACATAACAAAAATTAGTCTGGTGGTAAAGAGAAGTGGAAAGCATGCATAGCCTATTTCTGTCAGATGAATTTGAAGGCCTAGAGATTTCTATTAATTTGTTATAACACACAATTCAAATATCAATTGATTAAATCCGGTATTCAATTACTCAATGAGTATTTATCCATCTTGATGCTCACATGGAATTAGTTTTATATGAAATTAACTTTGTGTTGGATGATAAAATGCAAATTTAAAAATAAAATGTAACAAAGAGAAAATACGAGATGCTCTTTGCAATTTTTTTTATTCTGAAGTGAATACATGTCAGTCAAGGCCAAGAGAAATTTTCTCCAGCTATATCAGATTTGTCCAGCTGTATACCAATAAACACTTCTTTCATATGTTTCTTTTCCATTTGAATACAAGACCTTTTTGATTTGTCCCTACAGTATAGGGTTATAAAGAGGAATTATACTTGTAGTCTTTCCGAGGTTTAGTGAGTTCTCAAGTGCGTTTTAAAAACTCAGTGTGTTGGCAGTGATGTCAGCTCAGGAACTTGGAATAACATTCTAAAAATATTAGAAATGTAGCAATGTTTTCTATACAGTGGAAGATTGATTGCATTAATGACCAAATCTGTCACACCTCTCTGGAGCCTATTACTCTGTAATTGTTGCATCTCCTCACATTGGCTCAGACTTGGGCATGTGGCTTGTTTTGGCCTAAGAAGAATGTAGAAAAAGCATGTGAGCACTTTTGCTGATATTCTTTCTTCTTCCATCACCTTGAGAACTTGATTGCATGACTAGGTAGTTTGCTGGAGGATGAAAGACATGTGGGAAAAAGATGAGTAGATACATTCTGTCCAGCTAAGACTGCACATGACAGTTCACTACTATATATGGAGCTAACTCATTTTAAATCTAAAGTTCCCAGCCAACCCAAGCTTAAATTCCTGCCCCATGGATTCATGGGCTTTATAAATATTTATTGTTGTTTGCTATTAAGTTGCTGTGGTCATTTATAATGTAGCATTATTGTGGCAATGGATAATTTATATATATGTGTGTATCCTCAAAAAATGTGTATAGTTATTATTAATGTTATCAACAGAATATCTTCCAGTCTACACAGGAATGGAAGTAGAAGTTGGAGATATTTTTTAAGTAGTAAATCTAATTTATCTATTATCACTGGTGAATAATATGTTAAAATTTGGTGAGTATTTCACCAGATAATTGAAACATACTACTAAAAAAAAAAAAGTATGTTTATTAACTTAACTATTTAGAAACAAACCTTTACATCTGGGATCCTTACCTAGATTGTGTTGAAGGAAATACTTTTTAAAAGTAAGTGTTTATTAGTTCTGTTCACCACAAAAATAATATATGATCAATATGGCAAATTCGTAACATATGAAAAAATAAAAGGAAGACAATTATCTTTAGTTTCAACACTCAAAGTTAATAGACAATTGCTAATATTTGATATATTTTAATACATTTACTTCTGGTCTATTTCTTCACATATATGTAATTTACTTAACATAACTGTGACTATACTGTTTGCACAACTTGTATAAACATCTTTCTTTTGTTTTAAATTATTAAGAGTTATAAATACATCTGTAATGCCTATTTATCACTGCTGGAAAGGAGATATAATTTATGTAAATATTCCACTCTAATTGGATATTTAGTTTGCATGTTTTATTGCTATTATAAATAACATATCAGTGAAATTGATGTACCTAGAGTCTTTTCCATGTAAGGACTGCTCTTTTAAGATAGGGTCCCAGAAGTGGAATTACTGAGGCAAAGGGTATAATATTTTAAGGCACCAGGTATACACCATCAGATTATTCTTCCAAAAGGTTATATTAACTTATCACTAACAATTTATGTCTTTTAGAACAGAGTTAATTGAGCATAAATTAATCTTTATTTAATGACTTGCACTATAATACCAGGGATGATTTCAAGACTTATTGAGGACTATATAAGGCTATTTTTTTCTTTCTTAAATGACCCTAATATGCTCCTCCTAATCCCAACACCAGCTTTAGTTTCTTTTTTGATTTTTTTGGTCTTTTTTTTCAGAGCTAAAATTTTAATGGTAAAATGGTAATACACAGTTTTGGGAAGATAGCTTTTCAGGCAATAGTAACTCACATATGCTGTTGATTAGAATATAATTTGATATATTTTGAGGAGGCTGCTATAGGCTGAATGTTTGTGTCCCCCCAGATTCATATATTGAAATCTAATCTCCATTGTGATGGTATTTTGAGGTAGGACTATTATGATGATTAGGTCATGAGGGTGGAGACCTCATGAATTGGATTCGTGCCCTTATAGAAGAGATCTCAGATAACTCTCTTGCCCTTTCTACTATGTGAGGACACCAAACCTACTGACACCATGATCATGGACTTCCCAGCCTCCATAACTGTGAGAAATCAGTGTTTGTGGTTTATAAGCCATCCAGTCACAGCAGCTTAGAGTAAGAAAGAGGCCTTTCCAAAATAAGTATCTAAAGTCTTAAAAATGTGTTTATCATTTGAACCAGAAATACCCACTTCTAATGCTTTCTACTGTGTTTATATTCATGTGTTATACTAAGAAAATGATCATGAATATAGAGGAAAATCTTCCTCTTCAAAAGTGTTTATAAAATAATATTCATGTTAATAAAAAATAGAAAAAATTAGGCTAAATAGATCATGGTGCTTCTATATAGTGGGATACTACAGTTGTTAAAAGAAAAATGTGGAAGGAAAATATAATAACAAGGGCAAAATTAGGAATGCATTAGTTGAAAAGAAGTGTTATAAAAAAGATATGTATTATGTATACATACATATATATAGCATGATACCAATATTATTATTTTTTTAATTTGCATTCAGTTGCCTAAAAAGACCAAGAGACTCTATAGTATACTATAAACAGTATTCTATGTGATAGCATTATGTTATTTTTAGAAACTTTATTGCTCTTTCTAAGCTTTCTATTTGTATGATCTAAAATAAGAGTATGCAGGTGTTGAATTAGGATTTAGGGCACTCACCTATGAATAAAGTGCATGAGTTCTACTGCATGAATTTTATGCCATATAGTTAGGCTTCTCAGATGCTTCTATAGCTCTCTTCCTGATCCAAGGTATATATTGAGGTTGACAGATAAATTACTTCCAAATAACTACACTATTACTCTTGGGTGATGGTACATTGAGTAGTTCCCCTGACATTTCCATTGCTCCTCTGTATTTCAATTTATGTGTCAGTTATAGTACAAGCTTCATTACTATTCATCATTTGATAAGCTGAATGTTTGAGATATAAAATTTATTAAGTGTCTCAAATTTAATGCCCTCAGAGGCCAAGGAAGTTATGCAAAATAAGTAAAGTAGATAAGCCAATGGTCAGGTGCAAAGGGGACAGCTATTCACCATCAACTGACTACAGGCATACCTCAAAGATATTGTGGGTTTGGTTTAAGACCACTACAATAAAGCAAGCATCGAAATAAAGCGAGTCATAAACTTTTTGATGGTGGAGAGTCTTGCCTTCAATTTGTAAAAAGCAAAACATTTATGAAGCACAATAAAGTGGAAGTCAATAAAACAAGGTATATTTATATTGACAAAAGCAATGTTGGTCTTGTGGTGCCAACTCTATTAATTTTTTTTTTCAAGAGAAACTACAAATTCAATTTTTAAAGCTATCTCTATTTTTTTAAAAAAAATCATGGCTATTATTTCAAATATTTTAAAATTTTACAGGCCAGAGTAACATGTCTACAAGTTGTTTTTGTCCTGTGAGCAGCCAGTTTTTGACTTCTGACATTCAGACATGTCAACATGTCAAATTTGAGGTAACTACAAGTGAAGAATTAAAATATATTGGGAGTGGCTCCATAGTGTAGTGGTTAGCATGTCTACTTTGCATGCAGAAAGTCCTGGGTTCACACCCCAGGTGGAGCCATGGACCAGATCCTGGTACGCAAGGCCCCGGGTGCACACTGTGAGCATGTGGAAGGAATGCCCTACCTTCAGATATCAAGACCTTAAGGGGAAATGGCAACATCCACACATCAAAGGTAGAAGGCAAGTAATTAAAGAGGGGAAAAAAAAGAATTCAAATATAAAGACCAATAATTTTGCAAAGAATAATCAACTCATTTATTAAGAGATATTGCAACATAATGAGATTGCAAGTTGTTTATCAATGAAATGATAAACAAGTAAATCGATGTTTTTCAGTTTTTTACTCAAGATTTTTAAGTAAATCATTTTAGTTTTCTTACATATGTCCTTTGTACAGGAGCAATGTCACATTTTATAAACCTCAATATCTTTAATCGTTCACTTCCAAAATAAATGGGAATTCTAAAGGACTCTGGAAGAAGAAAGATTCCAGTAATTAGAGCAAAGAATAGCCTAATTTAGGATTACTAGATCTGAGGCTAATGTAGTATGAGTGTTTCTAGAACAGGAATTCTTAAGGTTGAGAATAAACTGCTTGGACAGTAGGAAATCCAAGTTATTGTGTGCTGGTTATTTATAAGAGTTGTAAGGTAAAGAAGGGTGTTCAATAACTGGAAACTTTGAGGATTTTGAGAAATTACAGATCCACTTGTAGGGAGATTCCATGGAAAGCTGAGTTTAGGTATAACCTTTACATTGGAGAGAAGGGGGTGAAGATCATCTCATTTAGATTCCCTTAGAAGAGAGGGCTTGATCTCATTTTTCAAGCAACTCGGCCTGAGCTTCCAAGATCACTTGGGAACAATTCTCACTGCATCACAGTCATATATCTTGTTGCAGATAGGGTGACTAGACTAGAATCTATTATAATAAGGAAAATAAAATGCAAACTATCATTGAGGGTGGGTAGCATGTTTATCAAGCAATTTTAACAAACACTCAATTGATTCTGTTACTGGAATAGGTCCACAGACCAAACTTTGAAAAGCCTGTGTGTGTGTGTGTGTGTGTGTGTGTGTGTGTGTGTGTGTATGTGGTATACATTACATTCAATAGATTGATGTGCTAACAAATTCAAACATCTATATCTACATATCCCTATCTGTGACTATCTGTGACTGTATTTTCCAAACAGGCCTTAACAATGACATATGATTCTAGAGCCTTGCCACTTTCTTAGAAAGGGTATAGCCTAATTCCCCTCTCCTTGATTCTGAGTGAGACTGTGACTTGCTCATAACCAATAGAATGTGATAGAAGTGACTGCATGGCTTTTGAAGCTTGGTAATAAAAGAAAGCATTGCTTTGACCTCAGGAGCTCAAGCCTTAGTGTTGGTGCACAAGTCTCTGTAAGTGACACTGCTCTGAGGCCATCATGCTGTGAAAGTCCAAACTGGTCCATGTGGAGAGAACACATGGAGAATCTCTATGGCTAAATGGAGAGAAGCCCTGCCAGCCCCCAGTTGCTCCATTTCCAAGTACCATCTGACCTATATGAGTCTCTTAGCTAAAAACAGCTAGTCAAATAAGTTCTTCCTAAATTTCCTACCCAGAGAAACTGAGAGAAGAAAAAGTTATTGTTGGTTTAAGAATCTAAGAATTATTTGTTATGCAGTGATACAACAGAAATCAATCTGATTGTTTCTCTTATTAGCCCTTTTTCAAAGAGAATCATTAAAAAGAAAGTTCTAATTTAAATGATATGGTGGTCTCAAGACCCTCTACTTGCTCACTCTATTGGGCTCAAGGCACTTTAATGAACCTTCAAGACTGTATGGAGTAGTTTGTAGTCAAATGACATTTTTGAAGACAAGGAAAGAAAAATCTTGAGTCTCCATCATTTGTAATCAAGTTCCAAAGAGAGAAGAAGCAAGAGTGGAAAAAAACATATACTCAAATATGTGCTCATTCAGAAGATTGAAAAGCAATTGATTTTTCTTGAATAACATAAAGAGTAACTGCATCTGCCAGAAATACTGACATGGAAAGCAAATCCTACTAATCCATCACAGTTCAGATAATGAGAATTAGGGTAAAGGTGGACCTGTAGGTGGCCAAGGCTTTCCCAGTCCTTAAAAATCATCTCAGTTCATGGGGAAATGGAACCACACAAATAACTTAAAAGTGTGTTTGGT